>NW_009621335.1:162471-192813 GCF_000690535.1 Cariama cristata | reverse complement strand
TGGCCCAGCCTTAAACGGTGACAGGCACTGTTTCTGTACCGTTCAGGTTTATTTCTTTTATTTCAGGAAACTATAATTTCTTAAGTCTTGGGGTTTTGACACTATGAAGGCATGTAACAGATAATTGCACTTCAACCTGGATGTTTGCCATCCCTGGGTCCTTGTCGACAGCCAGTTATTTCCCACTGAATAGCATGAGGGTCTCAGTTCAATAACAGGAGCATGTTTCAAAATAATATAACTTCTCCATGAACAAGACTTCAATTTTAGTTTGGCTTTCTTATAACCATGGGTACAAAAATATTTGGCTTTTTTTTTTCCTTGTTGCTTTTAATTTACATCAGAACCCTTAGTAAACAGTGTTTAGTCACCAGGAGGCTAAATTTATTTAAATCAATATCTAATTAGGTTCCTTAATATATTACCTTTCACTTCAGAAATTTAAGAAATCTAAGCAATTAAGTTTGTGCAGTGATATCCTACTGTTTTCTTTTTGTTTCTGCTTGACTAACTTTTGCATGTAATTGATCTTTTCTAGACCCCAGTATCACATTGATTTCTTTAGCTAGTTGCTCTACCTGTGTATTTTTAAGGAATGAAATAATTACATTTTGGGGTGGAAGAAACTTTCATGTTAACTTGCATTTTTCCAGAAAGTGGAACATAAAATTAAAGGGTATGAAGCATGATATTATTAAGTGACAAGGAAATGCAAAGGTGTGTTTTCCTCTTACTTGTGTCTTGAAATTGTTTTGATTAAAAGAAAAAAATTGCTTCCATGAAAAGGAATATTTGTAAAGTACAGAAATCCCTATTTATAAGCAAAGCAGAACATTTTAGGAACTTTCTACTGTGGTGGGGCCAGCTAAACCTACTGGATGTCACTTCATGTAGTGCAATGTTTGATACAAAATACTTACTGCAACCTCTTTTTTTTAATTTTAAAACCATTTAATAAGTTAGAGTCTTCTATCTTTTTTATAAGAAGGACCTGGATAGTAAATATGAGCAAAATTAGTGACACCCCTGCCCAGTATGAGCTAAATTAATTAATTTGTTAGTACACAGCAACAACATCTCCCTCTCCATGCCAGTGTAATTGCAATTGAGGGAAATTCTTAATATTAAGTGTATGAAAAATCAGAGCTAGGACAGTATAGACTACATTTCTTCTGTATGAAATGCTTCGCAATCACGGCAATACCCTCATATACCCACAAGAAAAGATGATTCTCTGCATGGTACAATGTATGAATTACGACTCTTCCAGGAAAAATGGAAGTGATGGGTTTTTTTAAAAATGTATGAAAAAATGAGCAACCATTATGGGAGGAACAGAACAGTTGATACAAGCCTGCTACTCTCATTTCTTTATATAAGTGATTTATTTATATGTGTGTATGTATGCAAATCCTTGACACTGAAAATACCCTGTAAGCAATGTAATTTGCAGTAAATAAAAGAAACCGTATAGCTCTCAAAGAAACTTACTCTGTAGAAACAGATATTTCCATTGCATGAAGATCATGGTTTGGAGCTTTGGGATTGTTTTAAGAGTTTTCAGCTTTTGACATTAAAAAGTGAAGACAAGAAATGCGCACTAATTTAATTAGACTTGCTAAACAAAGTAGTTTACCAAAACATCCCAAAAATTTTACCATAAAACTAACCATCACTGTAGCAAACAAATTTAATCTATTTATATTGCCGTTAGCAAACTTTTTGTAATTTGAGGTTGGGCGGTGGGAAATAAATTGTTATTAATCATTCTAATCCTACTGAAACAGCCTGGAGCACCAAAATATTTAGCAGAAATAGCTTCAAGATCACTCAATGAGTGAAATGAAGCCTTGGATAAAGGTGCCATCGGTCTAATGCTATCTCAGACCTAATTTACAGATTTAGGTGCCGTAAGCAGTGCACAGATCTGGTGCTGGATCCCTCCACGGGCCTGAGTCTCTGCTAACCAGAAGTACAAGGTCTTTGGGCACCAGCTCCAGAAAACATTCAGGCATGCACATAACTCCTGGAAATGTCCAAGTTAAAGTAAACTCATGCTAAAATATCTTCCTGGAGGCAAAAGATATTTTGTGGGATTTTGGGTTTTGTTCTTTTTTTGCTCATAGCCCAGGCATCATTAAACCCAGGGGGTAACTCTGGGCTCAGGGAAGTCAAAGGCTCATGACTTTCACCCTAGATAAACTAGCAGGTGACCTCAATACTCCTGGCTTAGGCCTTAAATACCAGCATGAAAGTGAAACAATCATGTATACCTAATAATTATCTTATGGTAAGCCTGTCTCAGTAACATACAAGTTATCTTCTGCACTCTGGATGTGTTCTTGTGTGGGACGTCTGTAATACTGAGTACAGATATTGCTGGGCAGATTTATCTTCTGCTAGTTTTCAAGAACTTTTCTGAAATAAGGTCAGTATGGAAACAGTACATTATGGAGGACGAATATCACTAGATTTAATTTTCACCCTTGACACGAAAAGTGGCTGGCTATGGTATTATAGGACAGTCTGTTTTAGAGTAAGCGACCTAGAAGATATTTCTAGTTATTACAGCACTGTCAACCTGAAATTGTAGTTTCCAGTACTTGGAAATCCCATTCATACAGAGAGATAGCGATTGTAATAAATAGTGTATTAACTCATTTTATTTGGATTCATCTTATTTAGACACAGTATTAAAAAAACCAAAATCAAACCAAAACAAAATTCCCGACAAACACTCGCTAAATGTTCTGGATACATATTTGTCATTTATGCTAGTGCAAAAATTGCTACAATTTTCTGTTTTTTTTTTTGTTTTTTTTTTTTTTTTTTTTCCCCCAAAGACTTGGGAACAGATTTCTGAGCTGACTGAAAAAAAAGTTGCATCAGAAATGAAATTTCAAAGATAATACCCAATAAGTAAGGTTATTGTGCCTGTTTCCCTGCCTATTTCTAAGCAGACTAAGCTTATTCTTAGAAACAACAGCCCAATAATTGTGGCTGCTTATGACATTAATTAAGCAATGCTATATGAAGCTTTGATTTTGTAATCTTTTATGCATATGAATAGTCCGAAGTTCAATGTAGTCTAATGATTAAGACCCTCTTGAAGCATTTGATTCTGCAAGATGTTTTTTTGCACTACAGCTTTCAGCTCCCTTTGACTTACAAGTGTCTGGAACATTGCAAATCGCAAGTATGAGTGCAGCTAAAAATGGAAAGCGAAGTAAATAGATAAAGCATAAAGGAGCACTTGGACTCTTACTCCTGCTATCGCAACCCTGTGCACACAATAGCAACGCTTAAATTGAAGAACCGGAGGGAAAAACATCGGGATTTCCAATGAGCTAGTGCTTTTTTAAATGTTGCGCATTTGTACGATACAAATGCAGCCTTGCCAGGCAGTGGTGCCGTGGTTTTTGCGTGCTCTGTGCTCAGCTCTTTTGGGTATTTGGTGCAGAGTACAACTCTGGCACCTGTATCCACAGCTGTACCCCCTGCTTACGCCCCTAACTTCATAGTTGGTTTGGGTACGGCGAGGTTCATCCGTGCGGGGCGAGGAGGGGTGGAATGACCCTGAAGAGCAGTGGGAGTATACACAGGTACTTGCTTGGTGCTGATAGAAAAAAAGAGAAAAATCTGCTACTGATCAGTTCCACACACCACAATTTCATATTTTTTTCTCTTTTCTGTCCAGACAAGGAAGTTTGGAAGTGTGGTTTAATAGTAGTCTGCAATATAAGCTTATCCTATGAAAGCATTTTTAATAAGGGCACGCTACAGTAAGCCAAATCAAATGTAAGCAACTTTTTTTTGGACTAATCTGCCTCAAGAGAAATGGCAGATTCATCTCCAACACTAATGAATGAATCTATTCCAGCCTCACTGTACTTTCTAACAGCTTGCTATAAGACAAAGATACTTTATATTCCATATATAAATATATAGGAGTTGGACTCGCTAATCCTTATCAGTCCCTTCCAACTTGAGACATTCCATGATTCTATGAAATAAAGGCTGCAGGTAAATATTGAATTTTAGAAATAATACTGCCACTAGATAGGTCTTTTAAGAAACACTGCATGTTTTCTGCCTTGTATGGGACTAGAAGAACAAAACTGGTCAAATTGGATCCATAGTCTAGCAGTTCCTGGTGGCTTTTCTTGATTCCTGTTTTTTAGCTGTACTTATACATAACCACCCAGACCTTCCATGCCATACTGAGAAAAAGATTTGATAAGGGGAAAAGCAGAGGGTTAAGGTGGCAATAATTATCACTGTCCTGTTGAACCCAGGCTACCAGTCAAGTTGATTTGTTCCAAGTTGCATAGGCATGGTTAAAGAAATTTAAAGGAACGGGAAGACCAAATATCTCCTGGCTCCTGGAAGTTACTGGGAGGGAGACAAAGCTGCTCTCTGGGCTGTGGAGACACCAAGTTAAGAGTCTCAGGTTATCTAAATGGTCTCAGTTCTGAGTTTGGATGTTGTTCTTTAATAAGGAAAATGCCTAAACATTCCATTTTGATTGGAAAAAAAAATCCATTCTTTCCAAACTGGTCTCCTTCCTTAAGATGTTTTCACCAAAATATTTCTGAAGTGTACCTTTTCATCTTGATTTTGAGACGAAAATAAATATTAAAGTTTTGGAATTGTCCCACAGGCTGGAAAATCTATTTTTGAACCAGCTTTGTACACAACATCTGCAAAATAAGAGAGAGCAGTATAGAGATTTCATTCCCTACCTGGAGGATAAAGTCCAGCTGTTGTTCCACGGTTCAGAGCTGTGAAGAATAACGTAACTAAAAGACACTGACAGGGGCATCTCAGGTGCCACAATAAACTCACTTGTAACTTACGTTTTTTTCTTATGCAAAGAATGGTTAAAGATTTTTATGAAAAGAATGGTTAAAATTAATCATAACACAGATAGCTCAAATACCAGAAGGAAATATGTCCTATTTGCTGCACAAATTCTCCCTTTTCAGCTTTGTTTTCCTTTACAGCTGTGCAAGCCAAGTATAAAATGCAGGTATTTTGACTTTTTGTAGTATTTTATGTCTAGTTTGAACAGTTGTAAAAGACTGATGCAAGGCAACCAAGAATTAGACTTTTTCTGTCTTTTGCTTGTTCCGTGGTGCTTGGTTTTATGTGGTACTTTTTACACCAAACCAAAGTCACAGAGGAGGCTAAAAAGTAAAATAAAAGCCTGACATGCTCTACTAAATCTTTTTCTTCAAACCAGAATAATTTTAATGTCTTAAAAGTTTTATCCCTTGGGTCCCCATGGGAGGAAAATGTTGGATTCATAGCAGATTTATTTTCACTAAATTTCTGAATTTCAATCCGGTTTGATCTAATAACTGCCAGTTGACCTGATTAAAGCGTACCTCTCTTCTAGTTGATTTAAATCAACTTGGCTGCTACACAGGAAGCTAAAATACATGCTATTTTAGATGGCCATCTGGTACACTAAATTCATTTATTTTGAAGAACTTTGCTTTAATTCAGTTACCAGGATCATATAAAGAACAGTTGGGGAGGGGACCATTTTTTACAAACGTGCTTTGTAAGAACTGAAATAAATAACTGCCCTTACCTTGGGTTTTAGGTTGAGAAGGTGGTGGTTTTTCACAGTCTTTTTTTTTGAGAGAGAAATGTTTGGTTTAGAGTAGAAGCTGAACAACAGTTTTAGACTTAAAGGGACCAGATCACACACAAATCATTTAAAAGGAGCAAAATGAAGGCCCTGGCATGTTACTAACTTAGTAACTAAATTGTCCCATGTATCCTCAACTTCATGAGGAATGCCAGCAATGGATGCCATGCAGCATATGGGTACAGCGAATGACAAAGCCCAAAATAAAAAGGAGAGAAAGGAGAAAGGTACCCCCATAGGAATATTCAACTTTTAGTCATGTCCACAAAATTAAATAGCCTGAATTTAGTCCTCAGCAATACATTCTTCAGGAAGTGAAAATCTTTAGAAATCTGAAAAACACAAAGCTGGCCTACTATCTTCAAAATAACATGTAGATAAATCAAATTTGAGAGAAAAAATGGATTTTTTTTTCCTATTACTCATAGGAGACAGAATTTCGTAAAAATGATGGAAACCATTGGTAAAATTACTCATTAGTATACATATACTATTGGCACATCTTTCATAATTCAACTCTTATTACAAATAAAGAAGTCTCTTTCTACAATAGCTATATTAGGTCAGGTAACAATGGCTCCCATTGCTTGCTGTTCCCATCTCAGCGCTCTCCAGGTAGCCCCTTCTCTACCAGCATCTTTTTGGTGCATCTCTGTGACTGTCACACAAACGAGCTCTCCAATGTACGTTTGTAGGCCACTCGTTTGATCAAATGAGTGAAAAAGTGTGAAAAGCTTGGTATTAAACATGGGCACACCATAAAAAGGAAATACTAACTTGACATATCAGTTGGCACAGGACACTTAGAAGTTGGACTGTCTTCCAGATTTGCTGTGCTGCAGATGTAGGAGACAAATCTGTATTTCAGGTTCTTACGTGGAATATGGTACAGGCAACTGAGGAGTGAGAGGAGGGCTTGAATAATACAAAGAGAGTAAGAAATGATTTCCCTGAAAGCTTTAATTACAGTTTTAAAGCAGAAAACTTAAACAGACTTTAGAATAAGAAATGTTTTAAAGAATCGTATTGTGACCTTGCAAATTACTGCTAGTGTTACACACAATGCAAAATCATGGTAGAAATTATATAAATACTGTAACTTGGTTAACATTTTAAGTATCTGACTCATAAATTACCATGAAAATGGTGCATAGTTTAGGATCCAATGAGGTTTTTACCCATTGCTTGGCTTAGGGTTGTAGATCTGAAAGACAGAGCATCAGAGACAGCTTATATCTGGCTTTTGCGTGGTGTTCAGAGCCCTCTTGTCGCATCTGTCAGCTGTTGGGCAGGAGCTGCACTCGATAGACGTGCTGGCACGAAGACCAACCAAGTGAGTGTAGTTGCTCTCATCTAATGAGAAAACACAGAGTAGTTTTTTAAAAGTGCAAACCGAGTTCCTGGTCAATTTTGATCAAAGTTCAGGTTAAGAAAAAGAAGTAGTATTGATCTTAGTGATTCTTGTGATGTATCTTAAATGAAAACTTTAATTTTCTTAGTTTAAAGCAACTTCTTTTTGTTTTGTAATTCAGTTATTGTGTACTAATTAAGATGAAAAACAAAATGGTCAACGCTGAGTCAGTTTTGAAGATAACAGAAGAAAATTTTTTACCAGACTTGGTATAAGTCTGTTTATTGATTATAATTTTTCAAGAAATTGATAGATTTTTATTGTTAGTCCTAATTTGGGAGGAAAAACATGCAAGGTCCCAAATATCAGCACAAGAAATTTATTTCTTGCCCACCTCTATTCAAACTGCAGATTCATTTCACTATAAACTAGGTTACCTTCTACTGAAAGATCAAAAAAAAAAATGGTCTTTTATTACTAGCCTGACATTTTTAAAAATTCTGGTTATTTTATTGTGTATAGATAGACACGTGTTGGTGTGGGAGTGGACGAGAGGGGACAGGGAAGCTCTGCCACCTTCCCCACCACTGAACCCCCATCCCATTGCTGTTCCTGCATCCTTGGGCATCCTGCGCCAGGGCTGAGCCTCTTTCATTGCAACACCGTAGTAAGTACTTTGCCCACTTGAGTCCCTGGCAATAAACCTCACATGGGTCATACTTACCTTTCCTTTCTAAAACAGTGGCAGTATCTTTTACAGTCCCTCCATTATTCTGGACTTTCAGATTTAATCTCTATGGGTCGTCCCATCGCATCACCCTTCCTGCCACCAGCGCGAATTGGAGTCACCGAGGGGCACTCAGCTCTGAAAAGCAGAAGTCGGTAGCTACTGCAATCACCCTGAACATGAGCAGCTTGCACTGTCTCACTGTTTTTTCAGTCACCTTTGTTTAGTTAAGGCAATGCTATCAGGATGAAAGTAAGAGTTAGTGCCTGCTTTAAGGCCCGATAATCAAAATTAATGGTTTTCATCTCTTAAAACCATTAGATAGTTAATCAGAACATACGTAGTTAAATAAATGTGGTTGACAAAGATTTACTGTGTTACCAAAACAGAAAAGAAGAAGAAGAGAAACAAAAAGGAAAGAATATTGGTAGGCTTTCACATGTTTGCTACCACTTCAGGAAAAAAAAAAAAAACCAACATATATCCATCACTGCCATACAGGCAGAGTAGGATTCATTTCAACCGGTTTCATATTTCTGATCAACTAGCTCATATTCTGGTGAATACTGTGAAATACATTCATTTTTTCATCCCTTATTTGTATTTACTCAAGTTTTAAATAGATTCATAGTGGCTGGATTTTTCCCCGTTTTCATGCCCTGTTTTTTTCATACATTTGTATGATCAGTTGAAGCTGATGGAACTGTTTTGAGGAAGCAAATGTAGAAGCTGTAGAAATGTAAAAAGTCATTAATTGTGTGTTTTACCAAAAAAAAATATAATCTGAATAAAATATTCAGACAACCCAGTACCGCACAAATATCTCCAGTATGCTTAATTCAAATTTATCTTGTATCCCTTGCGAATCTATGCATGCAAAAAAAGCACATCTTTTTGGTAAGAATGATCACATTTTAAACAGAGACAAAAAATGTGCAGTGCTAAAATAATCTTGAGGATGCTAGGTTGTAGGAGAGGTCCACATATGAACACAATGTGGCAGCTGTACAGGGTTGAAACTATTGCGATTCTTAGGTTTCTATTTACACTAGTGCATAGGGAGAGATAATCATAACAGGTGCAATCTGCACGCACTGCGAATGATCTACTTTTGAAAAAGTTCAGGAGGTCGTCAACTATATCTTCATTTTAAACTGGAATAGGTGGCTTGGATCTGTTTGGGGATACTCGCAGGTGTCAGTAGGTGTCTACGCATAGACTGGACTGGTTGGATGAAATTTTCATTCCTTCAATTAGCTGCCAAGCTACAGCATTTTTAAACACTACGTTGGCCCATCCATCTCTCCTTCACAGAGTAACAATGTTCGCTTCACCTGTGAAACAAAGACTGTGCATTGGTAGTTTAAGCAAATTATAAGAAAAGGGAAATTTTCTAAAGGTTGAAAGCAATTTTGCCATTGCAAAGTATTCACAAGCTTCCATTAAATATTTTCTCTTTTTAATTGCAAATGTCAGCTTGGAATGGCTCTGATTTTACTGCAGTTAGTAGCATATTAGTTTTTTCCCTCCAGGGGAAGAAAAGAATTTTTCCCCTCCAATCAAGTGTAATATAGAGCATTTAAAGAATTTCTTTTGCAAACACATTTTTCCATTCTACCTATGAAAGAAACCAGACAATTATTCTTTCTGCTTGATTTGTAGGGTTTTTTTCTTCTACAATTGTGAACTTATATTTTTAAAATATAAATGAACTGAAGCGATTTCTCAATGCAATTTTTAAATTTCAGTTTTCAGAGCAGTTTTCTGACTAATTTCTATACATTTATCTGGAATGGGAGAATATAGAACTAACTGAGGACATTACCAGTGATATGCATTCAACTTATTTCTGACTGATTGATATAATTGTAGCTCTCCAAGTCCTATTGTGATTGCAGAATTAGATATATACTTTATTTCAGTTTAGTATTTTGGAGCAATGCCTTCTGACGAAGAAAGAAACTAATAATTTCTTGTCACTAGCAAGCTGTAATTATATGTATTTATATTTAACCTTTCCAGATACTACTCATTAACATTTACTTGGCACAGGCACAGTTTACATTTTGATATAGTGCTTTTGTGTAAAGGTTATAATGACTATGGTAATCTTTGACTTGCTGCTGTTCTCTCCCCTGAAAGTGCTGGGGCTATGTCAAAACATAAACTTGGGAGAACAAGGATTGGACTATGGATTTTACTTTATTCTGCTAAACAATCTCATTATGGTAGTCATATTAAAAGCCAACACTCCCCCCACCCCAGTTCTAGCATTAATGCCATGACACTGTGAACTACTCCTAGATATAGAGAATAACTTGTTGTGAGGAACCTCTGGACGTCATCTGGCCAAACCTTATGCTCAAGCCAGGGCTGGCTTCAAAGTTAGACTTAACTTCAAAGTTGGACCAGGCTGCTCAGGTCCTTGGTCCCACAAGTTTTGAACATTCTCCAAGTAAAGAGTAAACCCACCGATGCCCACGAAGGGGCAAGAGAAGGCACCACTCTGAACCACTTTTCTCTTACGTGCTCTGGAGGGACACCACTTTTCTTCTTTTCGCTCTGCGATGATGGGAAGGTGCAGCTGGAAATACTGTCCTATGCTGAATTCTTTACCTTTCTGACCTTCCCCAGAGGCAACTATAGAAAATAAAAATGTCATGCACAATTTTAGGTAACAATAAAAATAAATCTATTGTCATGACAATGACTATTCTAATTAGGGTCTAATTAGAATAAAAGCAAGGGGGATACTTTGAAAGACACTGTTTCTCAGAAGGGCGAAATTTTATTTGCTTGATTTTTCTTTCTTCCCCAACTCCTCCCTCCTCCGTTGTTTGAAGCTGAGAAGAAAAACAGTTTAGGAAAAGAGAAGTGATTTATGTGCATGTTGGCATTTATTTCTGACGACCTTAAGGCTATTTTAAACTTATCAAGGCAGATTTCTTTAATGAGATCAGTTAGTAGAATTTGGTGTAATTAACGGTTCACCACGTATTGTACATTTGGAACTGTGCCCTTTTTCATGGCTTTCTTGTTCAGGTTTCTTTTTTTTTCCTTTTCTTTTGCTTAAAAAGTAAGGAAGCTACTGTCTTCAAAAATGGTAAAATTCCCTTTCATAGATTTCAGTCTTGCAGATCAATCTTTGCTTCTAAAAAAGAGGAGAAATTTTCTTCTCCATTTATGCTGCTGGTGGACTCATCCAAAGACTAAGCGCTTTTGGGGCTACCTGGTGTTACAGTTTGATGATTTCAAAGACTTTTTCCTTTGCAGCACACAGAATATGCACTGAACATGATCCACTCACCTTGTCCAAATAAAGACCTTCATTAAAACACTAAATAGAGAAAAGGTATGCCATGCCAAATTATGTTGAACTATCCTTGGATGATGTTTTTAAAAAAATTCTTATGTGATCAGCAGTCATCTCGTTGCAGATGGTTGATATTTCTAATTGGCATAGGCTTTACTACCAGCTAATTGTGTGCTTAAAGCCAGTTGTGTAATGCAAGTGAAGTAACAGCCCATGAGACATTATAGGTGATTAGTAAAAATAAAGTTCCTTGAAAGACTGAGACGTCAACTGACTGAAAGTTATTTCTTCACTAAAATTTCAGCCATTCAGGAGGACTGGATGGTGTTACCAAGAAAATTGAAAGTGAAGTGGTTAAGCTACTCAGCATGTAAATAAATTGGCATGTAAAAAACAAAACAAAACCCCCCTCTAGATTATTTTTGATCAGATAAACAGAAAAAGTGGCAGTTGAATAGCTGAGAACGAATGAGAGTGTGATGCAGAGTGAATTTTTTAACACTTCAAATAGAATTAATTGCTGGAAAACTGGAGAAGGGAATGTGCATTTGGCAGTATTATTGACCTGGGATTTTTCACACATGATCTCAGCAGCGTAGAAATAGCCTGGTAGCCAATACATCAAATAAAACAGTGGTTATACAGGGGGAAAAAAAGAAAATATGAAGATCATATTAAATCAAAATTAACTTTAATTCTGGCCAGAGAACAGCTACATGATCATACATTAAAGTTTCATAAAGAAATCTGCTTAAAAGCATATAAACTTGAAGATGAGTAAGTATAGCATCTGAATCTGAAAAGGTTATAAAAATATATTAGTAAAAAAATCTCTTAGTGTAAATTATTAAAAGTATATAGAAATTATAGAACAATGCAGCTTTTTAATAACTACTTTGTGCCACAGTTATCCATTGAGCATTGAAGACCTAGACCGGACCCTATTTCCAATGAGGATTTCAAATGGCCTCATGGCTTGCACATACGTTGTGCGATCAGCAGCACCCACGACACCGTGGGCTGTGCCAGGAAGCCTTCTCCACGCCACTTTTGTAAATTGGGGTTTGTGCACAGCAGGCAGCCCTGAGTGACACCAAGAGACCCTAGATACTTCATTCAGTAATGAAACATTACAGAACATACATGATCTGTTCATTCTTTTGAGAGTTCTTGATACAAAACCAAAACCAACAAAATCTGATATTATGTTTTCGTTAAAAATGACAGATAGTCATGATCCTATCAGATCTTGCCATGGGGAAACCTAAATTTATGTCTGAAATAACTAAATAAAACTAGAGACAAATCTTAGAAGCATTAATCTGCATGCCAGCATTCCCATATCTGCCAATCTCCAACTTTTGGGGAAGTTTGGGTTGGGCATTGGATTGAAAAGTGGGTTTTTCTGAGCAAAAATGTTGTGTGATGTAAACTAGAAATGCTCCAGCCTAGTCTTTTAAATTCTGGAGGATTCATGCTTAAAGAAATGCTTTTCTGTCAGCAGGCAAATGTTGAAATAATTGTCCTCTAGGGGATGAAAAACACCAGTTAAAATGCAGACACACACCCAGTTCCTCATTTTTAGAGCACACTAAAAGTTTGATATGCTAGGGATTGACAAATTGATCAGGGAATCTGTAGGTTGTACAACAAACATTTGCCCGTTTCTCTGTCTACACCATTTGAAACCAAGTTTTTTGGTGACTATCATACAATGTTAGGAAATGTTATGATTCACCTCTATATTACAATGTCACCTTATGCTAAAAAGATTACAATGGAGAAATAGAACGTGCCTTTGTGAAATTTTCAGCTTTAGCTTAGTACAGCTAACTTCATGGAGGTCTCTGAGGTTCAGAACTTGGGACATGCTGAAGGTTTCATTTTGGATGCTCCCAGTAGACCCCACTGGGTACTGCTGAGCAGAGCTGCTGCTCTTGGCCGATTCATGGAGGGTACCTGCCTGTGGTCGCTGGAAGGCTCGCTCTCAATGCTTCCAAACAGTGCTTTAACCATCAAAGTGCCTGTTTGGTCCTTGATGGACAAGATAGATGATGTTCTGGGTACTGGGATGACCTGAATTTTAATGACCTCAAATCTGGGACAGACAGACAGACCTTCTTTGAGTAGAAGCATGGACACAAAATATTCACATACGATTGTCTGTGCAGATCTCAGTGCAAAATTTCACAAAATGTCTTTGAGACACCATGGCCACTACAAATAATGAAATCAAGGTATCATCCTAATCATTTGATTCTGAAATTCACAGAGCAATATCCCAGATGAATGATCAAGAATATTTTATTATATTTATTTCTGCTGGAATTTTCTTTTATCTGGTCTACCATTTAAAACTGCTAAACAAATGCCACCTGGCAACCATGAACAACTTCAGATCATTCATATGAATAAGCACAATGTTCTCACAGATGTTATCACACAACAGTATCTGGAACAGGCAAGTGTGCTGTGATTCAAACACCAATAGAAATCAGTTTTGGTTTCATGTAATATTAGGAGTTATGGGTTTGAAACCATGTTTGCCTTGAAGACTGCAAGGCTTCAACCAGTTTGCAACCAATAGGATGTTTGATGCAATACCAGCTTGTACAGAAAGATTAAATGCTAGTTGATGTAAGACTAAAATTATTACTCATGAGTTCTTATCCTGTAAGGTATTTCATGGTCCTCACTGGATGCCAAACTTGCAGCAAAGTCGCAGGCTGGACTGGCTGTGCCTGCACAGGTGAGACCCTGCTGGGATCCCCTCGGCTTGGCCAACTCACAGCCCTGGTCTCCTTCCTTGCAGCCAACCTATCTTTTTAGAAACCTAATGGATCTACTTGCAAACTCTGCTGGAAGAACAACCCAGTCCCTCAAATCAGTCACCTTTTCTTGCAGTGAGACGTTCTTGCAACGTACAGAGGAATAAATCACAGGAGTTTCTGTCCTCAAGGTTTAGAAACCTCAGTCACTAAACTTAGAGTTTTGAAATTGCTTTGTAAGGAGGGTTTTGTTGTGGTTATCGTAATGCTTATATTTGCACGCTGATCTCCCTTCAGCTGTTCTCCACTGACAAGCTGAAAGACTATTTTGGTGAAGTCCCGGTGGGAACAACAAATTGATTTATCTTCTGAAATGCTCTCAGTCAGTAGCAGTCTCTGTCATGGCCTTAATCCCGTACCTGCCTTTCCTTCACCACCACTTCTTAACAGGGATGGAGGTAGCTCTACCCAGCCTGGCCAGTTGGGCATGAGGTCTTCCCTCCCAGTGCTGCCTTCACCCCATATACACCTTCTAAAGGGAGTCTGGATGTCGGTGTGGGAGAAAGGAGTGGTTCCTGAGGGCAGCTGGCTCTATGCAGGGGGTTATCTCGGGGTACTTCAGCAGTTACTAATGCAGGTGAGTGCAAACCACAGGGAAAGGGCTAGGGAAGAGGGGATCCTGCATGGGCACGGGCATGAGGGGGTCAGCAACGGTGTTAGGGTTGGAGGTGCCCCATATCCTGACATGGTGACCATGGCAAACTAAAACCAGTGCAGGAGAATCATTGCATGGAGAATTATTGTGCAAAACTAGGCATAAATTGTACTAACCCCATGGCCGCAAGGCAAGATCCTGCCTCTACCCTGCCCACACCATGGCCCTGCCATGGGCTGTGCCAGACTGTTTTGGTGCATAAATGACTTTTTAAACACACTATATCTCCAAAAATATAGTAAGAATTATGCCAGTGTGGAAGAAAAGAGATGATATGCATTTGGGGAGCACTAGACTAAACCAATCCTGGTGTGGCTTTAAAGACCAGAGGGGGTTGGGACAGTCATTAGGGCCAGCTGGGGGTTTAGGGTGGGTTTAAGTTTAGGCTTAGGTTTAAGAGGGGGGAGAAGGAAGGGCTCAAGTTTTGTTTTTACTTCTGGAGAAGGTAGAGAAGGAGATGTGCTTGGTCATGTTATTCATGCTGATTAAGGTAACACTTTTTATAGCTTTTTCATTTCTTTTTTGTTTGTATTTGTGTCAATAAGCATTTGTCCCATCTTCTGGCACTGAGACCCTGGGTAGAAGACTCAGCTTTGGCAATGCATTAGATGCTCTTTAAGGTGTTAAAAATAAGCAGAATTTATGTTTTCAGCAGCATTTTGGCATAAGTGTCTTCAGACAGTGAAGAGCTGTTTGCTAGGTACTCTGGTTAATGAAGTGTCCTTTGCTAATTAATTTGTCAGATTCAATTTATTATTTCATACCAAAAAAAAGAGAAAAATTTAATAGTGAAATTCTGGCTTAAATATAAAACTCGGGATGGGGGGGAAGGGGTGTTCAGCCAAAACTGTTAAGAGTAGTAAAAATTAGTCCCTGTGCGCTGGTGTTAGGAGTTTCAGCCTGAACCTGCCGGGATCCATGGATGTTTTGGTACTGGATTCAGTGGTGCAGGAGGTGATCTGTGCTGTGTTGTAACCATTTATGATACGTGAGAGCGAGACCCATTTCTCTTTGTGTAAGTTTGTTTTGGGGTAATTCCACCCTAGGGTTTCACTTCCCTGCCTGCGTAGCCTAGTAATCAGTGGACTTTTTAGTATGGAGAAGAGCTAGCATTTTCATTCCTTAATCTCAAATATCTTGGAAAACTAGGTGCTTTGGAGGGAAACTACTCTTGCTGAAAGTGAGCATTAACAGGAGAGGTTTGTTTTGCACTGGGCTGCTGTAGAGACTCAGTCTTTTGAGGCCTGGAGCCAATGTATGGGAAAGAGAAAAAATACCAGGGCAGCTAAGCAGTGGCTGGTGGTTTCTGGAGTTCATAGCTTGGTGATAAAATACTGGTAACCTGTGAATTCTGATATTTTTTAGGAAGAGAAAATCCAAAATGTAGCCAACGCAATGGAGTTGCGAGAGCTTGGTGTTCAGAAGTTGAGTAACTAAAACTTCTCCTCTGTGCTCCCTGCACACACTGCTTTCAGGAGTGTTAATTAGATGTTAACTCATGTGGAAGCTTATACTCTTATACTTTTTGGTAATTCCCCTCTAAGTCTCTCTAGTGATGTGGGTATTAATAAGCCTCTGCTTGGTAGTTAGTTACTATGACACTATTAGTAATGATGGTCTGTTTCTATGGTAGACATGAAGAATTTCTTATGTGTAAATATCATTTAAAGGAAAAAAAAAAAACCCACAGCACACCACTATATTTTCTGTTGATAACAATACACATGGAAGTTGTGATTAGAAGCTTCCTAAAGCTTTATGGATATATTCACCTTGCTGCTTGAGGCTGAAGGCATTCGGGTCCATGTGGTTTAAGAAACATTGCCCGCTTGTGAAAATTGTCAGCTTGGTTTAGCGCTGTTCTTCTGGCTTGTCCGGGGTATCATTCCTAGCTGTATGAGAGAGCTAGTCCTTGTTGATATACAAGAAAAAACAGAGTAGTTTAGGCTGCTGCTGAAGACTAACGTAGACTGCTCGAACTGTTGGCCGAGTTTGTCAGAGATGGGATGGGTTGCAATGGTATGGATGCTCCCTTTGGAATAGTGAAATTTTCTGTAAAAAATGGAAAGTGCTGGCTGCTGTATATGAGTTAAGGGAATTGTCAACCATATGAGAATTAAAATGCGTATGTACATATATCTACATGATTTTGATGTCCTCTAGGAGACTTGTTTTCCTGCTTACTTCACCTTCCAGCACTCTTCAGGAGTGTCGTCACTACTGGTGTTGTGCTGGCTGTGTCGTGTTTTGTGTGAAGTATAAAACCTAAGGGTGGCCTCCTGTGCTTTGTTATGTTTTGTCATTAAATTTCATTAGGGTGATATACCAGAAAATAATTGTCATGAGTTTTGGTCTGTGTTTTTTTCCCTGCATGCATTTATATCTTTGCCATCCATTTTTAATAACCACAGTACTTTGCCTGGAGGAGATGCTGCATGTCCTTGGCGTGCTGCTTTTATTTATAGGGTCAACATGCGAGAAAAACGACTAAATATTTTCTTGGACCTCTGAATGTTTCCTTTAGACTCTTTGTCAAGAGGAAAGCTGAAATAAACTTGGAAACATTTCAGAGGGATCTGAAACTGTGCTCTCACTTCTCCCATCACTAGATGGCACGCTGTGTGTAGGAATGTACTTCTGCCTTGGCTGGAGCTTGGAGATGCTGAGCCCTGCCAAGCAGTGAGTTAATTTGTGGAGATGCAGAAGTAACTGAGCAATGACAGGCAGTTGACTTGGAGAAAACCTGGGTGAAAGGGACAAAAGCTGAGCAGACAATTAAGTCTGTGGCACATGCTGAATGGGCAGATAGCAGGGAATGGGTGCAGGTGACGGGCATCAGATCGACAGCGCTCGGCTGGGTATATGACATGGGCAGCAGTGAATGTTTGCAGTTAAAACAGGAAAGAATGCTGTGATTTTTAAAAAATATTATTTATTTTTAATGTAGATGCTATAGGTACATAATCACTATCAAAGAACAGCAAAAATCAATTTTCGTTCAATATTCCAAATGGTTGTTATCAAATGTGTTCCCTGAACCACAGCAAAGAGGCACCAGTGGCAGTTTATGCACATGTTAAGAATTAAACTTATAAGCAGAAACAAAGCTAGTGCTTGGGAAGCTTCAGCTGGCAGCAGCCAAGCTCCCGCTCCATGCCCCCAGTGGCAAGCACAGACCTGCTCTGTCTTATTTCAAGGGGGAGTGGCTGCTTTTTCAACACTTACTTGAAAAAAATCGTACCACTGTTTTGGGCTCTTAAACTCGAGCAGATGCTCTCGCTGACTCTTTTGGGAGTGCTGCTCACCAAGAACTGTCTCCTTGCATGCCTGGGCTTTGCTGCTGTCATGCATGGGAGCAGTGCTGGCGATGCTTCCCGTGGGGTGGTACTGCGACCGCTGTCTCTGGAAGTAGTGCTACCTCATCCTTAGTGCTTCTGCAGCAGTGTCTTCTATCATTGCGAAGAAAGAAAGAGGAAAAAAAAAGGACAAAAAAATCCCCAACCCCAAACAAATCAAACTCTCCCCATGCCCAGCCCAATAGGAAGTACAATATCTTGCTTAATCTTCCATTTACTACTAAAAATGGTATAATTACACTGAGAACTTCTGCAGGGAGCGAGAGTATAACATTGATGCCGTGAGAGTAACGGGAGCTTCAGGGAGCTAGGACCTCACAGTTTAAGTCTGGTTTATAAAAAGCTATCAAAGAGTAATCTCTGACTGCTTTAATGTTACCCACAATACTCTTCCCACCTGTATTTGATAAAATATTGCACCCTCACTGATACCACTTCTTGTGTTTTGGCTTCAAATGCCCTCCGAGAGCAAGAGGCAACTGCACTTGGTGTGCCCTAATTGCGATGCTGTTGTAGGGCAGACGTGGAGATCTTGGCTAATTGCCTTCCAAGACGAGCAAGTTGGGTAATGAAAGGAGTATTGATCTGTGTACCAGTGAATGTTGCTCCTTTGAATTGAGGAGATTGATTCGTGATACTCAAGTCTCTTCAGCTTAAAGGAGATAAAGGAGTTGGTATGTTATTCCAAGGAATGTGAGAAATCCCAGTTTTGTCAAATGTCTGCAATTCCTCTAAAGTGATTTAAAGGCAAAGATAAATCTTTGATGGAGGCCCTATTTCATCGATGTTTTATATCTTCCCTCTACTGGATACATTTTTGGCAACTTAATGACAATTCTAAACTTAAATATCATGGGAAGATCAACTGACTACAAAAGACTTCTGAGTTTTGACTGTTTCTGTGCATATTTGCCAGGAAAAACAGCATGATACACTCTATTTCAGATGCTATTAAGAGCTCCAAAAAGGCATTGCCTGTTGTCTCCATTGTAGGCAGCTGGATCAACAAAATCTTTTAAAAATATGGTTGCAGTATCAGTGGGACTTCTAACAGGCTTCGATAGTTTTATCACCTTTTGAAGAAAACCCTAGCACTGTAGTTAATAAAGGAACAAGCAAAGCCCCAGATTAACTTAAATGCAACAAAATCCAGTTTCCAGTATAAAGAACTAAAATCAAACCTGTTTGTTTAAACATGATGCTCCTCTCAAACATGACTTCTTTTAAGATAGCTAGTTAATCAAAATTCCCTAGAAAATAGGGGAATGTAGCTTTTATAGAAGTGCAAAGTGACATGAAAACACCAGCAGACCATGAAAAGAGTGTGCTGAATGAATATCTTCAAATTACATTGCACTTGCAGAGGAACAAGCAGTTTCTGCAGGAGGAATCTGAGACCTAACTCTCCTTTCTCTCCCAGCAGTCAGGTTCCCAGTAATGTTATAGGTTTTGATCAGGGATGCTTTTAAAGAAAAAAAATATTGAAATAATACACGTGTTCAAACATGTTAATTGTGAATTTATCACTTGCTTTTCTTAACAGCATCACATCATCAGGCAAAATAACAAGCTAGTCCATTGTATGCATATGGGCTGCCCACCTGAGGTCTGTTTATCCTAGAAAGCATTAGGACTTTTGTTTCTCTTCCTGTTTCACCTCTAATTTTACCTTGCTTTGATCATCTTAGCATTTTAGAGCAGTTACTGTGATGAACTAGGAAAAAAAAAGTGAAGTAGAGATTGGTCTCTTTGCTTTAATTTTGGTTCTGGTTCTTCCATCATTGAACATCTACATGTGCAGGCACTGAAATACTGTCAGTCTGCAAGTCGTCTCTTTCACTGGATCTATACCCAAGGAGACACATCCTGAGATCACTAGGGAAATCATGTCTTTTTAAAGAAATACTTAATCTTAAACAAGGGTCAAGTTCTATTCTTATGCAGTAAGGTTTTTTAATATATTTTTAAAAAAAGGCATGTGTGTTGGCATGGCAACTCCTCCTTCCTTTCGCTGCTACTCCAGTACCAGGACTGCTGACCTGCAGCAGTCAGTAAAGTATTCCTTAAATGAAAGGAGAGACTTCATTACATTCCTGGCAATTCAAAAGGCCTGCTCAACTGGGTGTACTGGAAATGTTCAGCTGCAATCAATCACCTTATTACTTTAATCTTATGCAGTTGATTTTTAAATGTTAACATCTAATATGGTTATCAAGCTATTACTTCCTCTGGTTATGAAACCTCTCAAGTGAGGTCAGGCACGTTTGCTTAATCACCAATTTTGTAACTGGTCAATGATGTGACAGTGTTGAGTCTGGCTGCTGTGCTAGCCAGTTATTTTTGTTTGGCATTCAGCTCATAGCATGCACTGAAATCAGTACTGTACTGTTTTACTTGCAGGTCTGTAATCCTGGGGGAGGCTGGGGAGGTGGGAGAGGCAGGAAATAATGAAAAAGAATATTAATTAAAATTTTAATTTGTTCGGCAGAGCTTTGGGAAACAGAGAAACTTTCACTCCCAATATATTCAGCAGAAGCAGTGCGTGTCACTATAAATATGGCTGCTGCGGTGATGCATGCTGTTATTAGATAGTCATTACACAAAAAAACTAGAATAAAGACAGTTTAATTAAATGACTTTCCTGTTCCATGCCTTTGCAAGATGTGTATTCCAACAGAAAAGAAGGCTCTGTGTGCATCCGTCACAATACACAGGACATACCTTTGCTTTCCATGTGTGATTTCTGAAAAATAAGAATTGATGTTTTTTCCATACATATCTGTTCTACACTTGGGTGAAGTGTGTGGGAAAAATACTGTGTGTCACTTTCAGCAAGGACTTTATTCTGACTTTATTCTGACCATAAGAGCAGAATTTATTTAATGTATATCGCATACATATGCAGTTATAGTTGCAGTAGGTCTTGCATGGGGCATAAATGGCAGTTCTAGTGGTAAAAATCCAGGCGATATTAGTTTTTTCACGTGCTGGATTCTTTCACAAGGATGCATATTATAAGGTCAGGAGGCTCATCCTTTGAGCAGTTGTCATAGCTCACTCTTAAAGCCTGAAGGGTTATCTCCATAACGTGGGATCACTGCAACTGTCAAATATTTAGGTAGACCAAGTTTTGGTATAAATAAGTCTAAATGGGATGAAAGATAGTAGATCAGGCAAGGGTTTTGGTTTAGGTTTGTAATGCAAACAGAAACACTTTTCATGGAAATTATGCATATATTTACAAAGAAAGAATAAAAGGAAAAAAAATGGTTATTTTAACTTAGAGACTAACATGATGGAGGAAAACCAACGCAAACGTTTAATGTGTGCATGAAACCTAGAAATTAATGTAAGAGGATGTATTGTCCAGGATGTTTGAAATACAAAGCCAAAGAGCCTAGGTGGTGATGGCATTGATATTTACAGTAGTCCTGTCTCTAGGAGAAATGAGTGTTCATACCATGTATAATTTCTCAGTTTCCAGCCAAAGAACAGACCTTGATCCAGTGGTCACTGAAGTAAATGGTATGGGGTGGAAGGTGGGTAGGGAAGGCGACAGAAGTGAAGTAAGTTTTACTGGAATGAGCAGTCAGTTGGGTCTGGAGCTGGAAAAGGAGGTGAAAGCTTGTTCAAACACCTTTACCTGGTTTGAATCTTCGTCTGCTTAAAATCAAGTCGTGTGAAAGGTATGTAGTAATAGAATGAGGCTGAAAGAGCTCTGCTGGAAGAGGAAGAAAGTCCCTGTAATCTTATCAAAACCAGTTGCTGTGTATATCATCCAAAACTTAATTCTAGCATCCGTTTCTTCATAGCCTTTCTAACTGGAGCAATAAGCTCTTGCACGCTAGACCTGTGTGAGATGATGGGGCGTAGCGTATTTATACTAAGAAAGTTCATGGTGAAGTTCATTTATTTGAATGAATATGCTGTAGATTGCAATTAATGACATTATTTCTCAGTAGCAAAAATCTATACTGTGCTTTGCTCTAAACTTAAACATTCCCCAAAGAATCAGCTCAAGTAATGTAACGTAATTTATGTCCTTATTTGAAGCTGTATCATCCAGCATATAATTCCTATGAGCAGTTCTTTTATTGAGAAGTATTGCTGCTACCAATGCCACTTATATATTAGGATCTTTTTATACAAGCATACAATGCAAAGCTGGAAAGAAAACTGTATTATTTCTTTCAGTCACGCATCCCTGCAAACCCCAGTGACAAACAGCTGAAATTCCTGGGGGTGAGGCAGAAGCATTTATCACTCCAAATTCTGGTACATAAAGCCCAGGAGATCAGACTGGTTTCTGAATGCTGAAAGACAACTGACATTATACTTCAGGAAAAAAAAAGAGGGGAAGGGTGGAATTTACTTGAGAACTTTCACAGTGGAGAAACAGGGTGAAAAACATGATGTTACAGAAATAGAGAAAAGATGAGATTTATCTGGGATTACTTCTTTTAAAATCCAAGGTGAGCTGAAATCTTCCTTAACAAAGAGTTGGGCCTTGTTATGTTTTATTTAATAACGGAGTATAATACCCAGCTCTGATACAGCAGTTCATATATAGGAACCTCAAGGCAATGATATTTTTTTTTACCCCTGTTTAATAGATAAGAGAATTAAGGTAAGAAAAGATGAAGATAGGTGGCAGCAAATCAGAATTGGAACCCTACGGGCTTTTGGGTGTAGGTTCAAATTTCACAGTTCCCTGGCCTTATGTAATTAGGATAGGCCACTATATCTTGTAACTAATCATTTAGTTCATTCTGGAATAATTGTTTTTAGTGTAGAAGTGCCGAGTGATGGATGCCGTTCGCTTGCACAGATGCCTTCCCAGTCCCTCAGTGTGTGTGTGTCTGGCTCGCGGGGTGAATAAGTCGTTTGGCAGCTGGGGCAGGTGGAGGTTCAGCCTTTCTGGCTGTTGCTTCATCAGCTCTTCAGGGCATCCCTTGGGTCCATGGCACGGAGCAGAGCTGCTGAAGTACATGTTGGTGGGAGCTGTGCAGAGCATGCTCACGGGATATGCTGGGTGGTTTAAATAGACCTATGCCTACAGCCTGTCCAAATAACAAACCCTTAAATTTTAAGCTGCAGGATTTTACAGCTTGATCGGGTATCTTTGGATGATAGTGCTTGTTTTCCTTATAGTTCCTATCCAGTCCAAATGCATCCCTTAAGCTCTGTAACTTGGGGCACAGTATGCTCTATTTCTGGCTTTAACTGGAGAAAGATAAAGGGAACTGCGCAGCATGTGTTTGTCCTGCTAAAAGTGTAACAGTATTTGTTCATGTTTACATCTCTCATTAAAAGTTATTTTTATTTTTTTAATGGCAATTTAAGACAAATACCTTTTCAGCTCATTTTCCTTTCTAAAGGTATTACATGGCGACTCTGGGTACTGAGACAACACAGTACTATGCCAGAGCAGACTCTACAGTGATCAGCATCATATCTATACCTGGTAATTCCTTAATCTAATGCCAGTATTGAATAAAGCAAAATATGCTGGTTTTGTAGTCCATTAGGGATCTGTGTTGAACTTTGTTAGCCATGGCCTGGAAAATATGTGCTGCATAGACAGGAATGGGACATACATCTCTCTAACACTGCCTATCAGTGGGTGGGTTTACTTTTAAGTCTCAGACATCAGATTCTCTATTATGCACATACCAGTTTACCCTGGATGTCAAAATCCTGCAGGACTTTACAGGTACTCAAGATTCTCAATTTCTTCAACAAATACTGCCCCATGCATGGTACAAGGTAACCACATCCAGCAAACTCTTGGGTAGGGCAAGAGGTACCGCTTGCTACCGTCGCGCTGGAGACAGATGTCCTGGGAGATGGTTGAATGGATGTATTTCTCTTTAGTTACAGGATAAGCCCATCTCTGCTATACGGCTAGAAGATTAGGTATTACCATTGTGGTCAAGCATAATCATTTGGGTTGAGGATAAATGGGGTATTTATACACCGAGACAAATGTTCATCTTTATTGTGAAACAGTTAGAAAATACCTGCTTCAGCCTAAACAATTTTAACAGCCACAAAAATCTCTAAGAAATTGTGCGTGTGTGTGTGTGTCTTTGCTGAAAAGGAGTGGCAAACCATGAAGAGAAGTTTAACAGAACAAGTCAAGTCTTCGCAGCTGTCATAGTTCAAGTGGAAAATATGGACAGCTTTTTATGACGACACAGTTTGACTCTTCACACTTCTTGGCATACTTGATCAGCTCAGGAAATTTAACCATTTAACTCCAGTTAATCTTTGCGAGATACACTTACATCTCCAGGAAAGTGGAAGTAAACAGGTCCTTATTAGATGGATTTGGGGTAGATTTTTCTTACAGCATTTCAGTTCGTGAGTTGACATGGTTCTTCCTGACTCTTTTCGTCTCCACTAACCCACGTCCTCTTGCAGTGCATCTGTTTGGCAGCAGAATCACCAGATTTCTAGAATTGTATGAACCCAAGCCACAGCACTAAGATCTTCTGTGTTTGGCTCCTCTTTGGTTTAATCGCAAGATCTCACAGTTGATTCTTTCTTTATTTTTAAAGCTGTTCTTTTCACTTCCCTGAGATGCAGGTATTGTACTTAGGGAAGATTTTTTAGAAACTTCTTTTGTTTCATAATGGACGTTGTGAATTAAGTGCTTTGGACTTCCTGCACCAGTGGACCTTTCTTTGATGTGGTTAAACATCTGAAAGGTGAGCCTTGGGGCTTTCCTCACTGTGGGGTATAAAATATGGATTATTTTTTTAAGGTATAAAACAAAACAAAAAACCCTTCTTTGAAATTTGTTCAGTGAGAAAAGTGTGCAAGGTTACTGCAGCCCTAGGGTGACAGTAATGTATGTTCCACAAGCTACACAAGTTTGACGTTGTGGTTTTTTAAATAAAAAGCTGCTGCAAAACAGAGTACTGTACAGGACTTATCAGTGGGCAGCTCTTACCAAGATCTCTGAGATACTATGAACTTCATGAATTAATGCATCAAAATTAATACATCACTAATAAGCCTGAAGTGTTGCCATAGTTCAGCGGAGAACAACTTTCTTTTCATCTATGAAGGGGTTGGGAGACCATTTTTAGGTGATGGGGTTTGCTCTGCCTGCTCAGATCTACTGCAGTGACACTGAAGGTGCAGGGTAGATTGGGCTTATTTTTGGTGGGGTCCAGTGGGGCTACCCTGCTCAGCAGTCTGGTCGTGGTTTGTCTTTCCTGCATGGGACCAGTGCAAAACAATTACAAAACAATGCTGTATTTTTCATTATTTATATATTATTGATAAAAAGGCAAGATTTGTTTTACTAATGCTAGCCTTTCGAGTAGGAAATCCTCAATTTGCTCTACTGAAAAACACTAAACATCTTAGAAAATGAAACGTGTTATGTTTGTTGCCATGCTGATCTATCCTAGGAGGTTAAATGTTTATCCAGGGTAAAGTATATCTGTGTAATGCAACCTCAAGGCAACCCAAACTTAGCAAACTGTGTAGCTCTGCTTTAACAACCCCAGTCAAATCCAGTGACAAGGGGATGCTGCAGCCTCCCTTTGGTGTGCAGCACAGCAAGGCTGTCCCATGAAGCTGTATCTCTGAAAGGTAAATAAAGCCAACCTCCACAGAGCTTTTCCCAACTCTAAAAATCTCTATAGCAATTGAAATGTATCCTGTTGGTTGCTGGAGGGACTTCTATCCTTTCAGGGAGTATTTGCTATTTGGGTTGGGGAAACTACTCCTTTCTGAGAAGTTCTCTCTGAGCTATGTGGTGGGTACCCTGTTAGGAGGAAATGGTGCCAAGAAAATCTGTTTCTTTGTTCTGGAAGCTCTGCCTCATCTCAGATTAGCAAAGATGAGTGAAGTTTGTCCTAAAATAATGTTTGTTCTTCCATGGGAACCTCATTGTTTAATCTAGTTCATCAGCCTGCTTAGCTCTGCTGACCCTCTCTAGGGGAACAGAGGTCTATACATCCTCTCTTTATTATTATTATTTTAAACTAAAGAATAAAGGGTAAGGTTTAAGTGCTTCTCTTATTCTCTCTTCCCTTGCTGTTTTCCGCCTTCCCAGATTCCTCTGGCTCAGTGGAACAAGGCTGTGTGAGAGAAGGATGTGATGTTGTGATCATCAACAAAGTCACTTTTAGTGTCAGTCTCTGCCATAATCCGTACCATTGTACAGTCCTTGAAAGAATGACTTTTCACATCTTTGGGGATACCTGGATTTTATTGTTTGAAAATGGCTTTTCTGGAACTGCAGTTTAGTCACAAATCAACCTTCCCTGGATTCTAGTCTCCAGCTGATTTGGCGTTCTTTTTCTGACTTTCATTGCATTTGTAATAAAAACTGAAAATTATTAATGTATAGGGAAATTCTGTATTACTAATAATTTTCTGGCTTTATTCTTAAACCTTCAGTCTCTGCACGTCTTAGTGTTAGAAGATGTGTCCTCAAGACTGATTCCTAAGCAGCTAGTCAATGTACTTTACTGACTTGAAGAAAGAAAGTTTGTGTCCTTGACCTGTATTTCAGTGATGCCTGTGGCCTTTTCACATCCCAGGCCAATATCCAAAGTACGGTATGAGAGGTCTGCCCCTGCCTTCTTCCCTCTGTTTCCCGATGTCTTAGGCATTTTAAGTCTGTGGTAGCTGCAGCTGTGACCCAAAATCCCTTCCTTGAGTTCTCTGGACAAATTGGTACCTTGCCAGGAAAGACTACATTACTATAAATTACATGTTGGTATATACACTACATATCCTCAGGTCCCTGGGCTGGCTGGGATCACAAGAAAGCCTTTGGAGAACAAGCATGTATATGCAAGTAGTTGTGGAGCCAGTTACTGTTGATAAATTAAGTGCCAGACCTTTAATCATAATCTTTAATCACCTGTCCAACTTCAGTTTAATTATTCATAGCTGCTGGAAGCAATCTTGAAATGATGCACACTTTCAGGAAAACACTTAAATGCGGTCCAGGACTACACATGTGCCCTTAAGTATCTTAATAAGGACTTGTTCTTCAGAAATATTCTGTACACTTGGGATCACATGCCTAATTGAATAGAGAGGTTGTCAGGAGAGAAATGAGAAAAATTTAAGGCATAACTGCAAGATGTAATCTCTTTTCCTGGTCCGGTGGTACTTGGACCGAACAGAACTTAGCCAAAATTTTCAAAGAAAAATGTTAAATTTAGTTATTCTAGGTATTCTTGAAATCCGCCCTTGGTGATGGAGGTGGGTGGTTTAGTTTGTGGGGTTGTTTATTTGTGTGGGGTGGTAGTGTTTTTCTTGTGGGTGGTTTTGGGTTTTGTGTTGGTTGGTTGGGGTTTTTGTACATTTGAATAAAGGGTGTTTTGTTTGGAACAAACTGGTATTGAGTAATTTGAAATGGTTGACTGCCAGTCCCTGGAGCACTTCTCCCACAGCCAATGGTAAATGGAAACTGCAGTCCAGAAATGTGATTTAAAACTTTTGACACTGAGTGATCCTCCCCAAGAATGAATTGAAAAGTGAACAACTAAAACCCCACTCTAGATGGATGATGAAGAGGTTGAAGTACACCTCCCATAACCATGAAAAGTTAAAACTCTGTTCTGTGTGCTGTGTTGGAAAAATAAGTGCCTTTAGGTTTGATAATTTTAAATGATTTATCCTACAAGTGCATTGATGTTGTGGCTGTGTTGCGTACCATTTTAACCTGATATATATGCAGAGCACTGTACGTAGTCTTGAGTCTCCATCACAAGAAGACTGCATGTAGTAACACTTTTTAACAAAGAAGCAGCAATGTGGCGAAATTAGGTCTCCTCTAATTCTCTAGCAAAGCTATGACTTTTTTTTGATACTTGAATTTGAAAACTTTGCTATAGATTTCTACCCTTTTATTTGCTGTTACCTTTGTGGAAAAATCCTCAGGGAATTTATTAAACTAAGTTCGGAGAGGAATGTCATCTCTTGCAGAATGTGTTTTGCTGTGTTGTCAGGAAACAGGGTTATTTTGACAGTGGAATAATGGAGATAGCTATGATTTAAAGAACGGAAAGAATTCATGACAGGAGTGGAGATCTGTCCTTGCTGGGAGCCTGCACAGTGTACTTGATCATGGGTATTGATTCAGCCCATCAAAATGCGTTGTAGTAAATGTAATTTATGCTCTGACCTTCAGCCAGCTCTCAGCTGGAATGGAAAAACACGGTACAGATACTTACAGATGGGTCTACTTATCACTTGCTCCAAGGAAATGCAGGATGGATGGATGAATTCAGGCAGCTGTGCAGTCTGGAGGGTGAGGTGGAGGAAGGAAGGTTTTTCCAGTGGAAAAAACATACAGAAATATCTGTTCTGTAGGCATTGCTGCGGATAAAATTCAGCCATAAAACTCCTCAGATAAAAGAATTATAACTCCCAGAAAACAAACAACTCTCCCCTGCTCCCCTTTTCAATTCCATTACGATTTTTTTTATTATTATTTATTAGATGCTAGGTCTTTTTAATTCTGTTGGTGTGTAGGCCAATTCACAGGTCCGGGAACTTGTGTGTCACTTGCAGATGGGCAATATACGCAGGAACACAGTGTCGCGTGGTAGTTTCTATCTATTGCAAGGTTAAGGATATACCTAAAGGATCAGAGCAATGAAAAATGTGACAGGGGGAGGGATAAGCATCACTATAAAGGCAAAGAAAGGAGCAGGCTGTGACAAGGGAGTCTTACTTACTGTTAGTTACAAAAAAGTAACCTGTTTCCTAATGTCTTAGCAGGATGATCTAAAGTGGGAGGGCGGGGAAGTCTGTGAAGAGTCTTCACCTTTAATTCAGTTGTAATTACAGTATGGAAATGGATCGTATCAACAAGTCAACTGCATGTTACAGTGCATAGTGGTAAGTACAGCTTGCGTGAGCGCTGGCTGGACTGAATGTATGTAGTTTTGTGCATATTTGTATTGTATACCAGTATATGTAAATGAAAGTTGAGTGTCAATGTATCAGTTTATGATACTCTAATATGTCGTATTGGTAAGAATTTAGGATGGCTGTGTGTGTTTGAGGACGTTGAGACTGTATATGACTTACACTGGACCCCCTTGTATTTGATTAAAGCCCCTCTTATTCTTTGGTGGCACCCTAGCTATGAAAACTTAACAAATCTTTCAAAAGAGATTGTAGAAATTCTGGTGGTGTTTTTTGTTATCAGAACTGGTTTTCTACCTTTAAGCAGGCTCCCCATATCATTAATTCAGTTGCAGACTTATGGAACTGTATCTTGTTGGTAAGGTATGGAAAAATAATAAATAAAAATGCTGTGGTAAGAAATGCTGGTATCTCCCTGCTCTGTGTATGCTCTGTGTGTTATAAGACACCTGCCTTCGATGTCATGGTGCAAGAGGCTGATGTACAAAATCTTATGTTTTGAGGTGGGGAAAAAAAACAGAGACACCTATCAGATTGAGTTCTTGACTCAAATGGCTGGGAGGTTCAACATGTTAATAAAGTGCGGTGACCTTGGGATGCAAATCCATTTACACATGGACCTTTAAGTGGTACAAAGAGCAGATGAAGTGCTGAGCTACAGTTTGCCCTGTGTAAATGTGAACATTTATGAGAGTGGCTTGAGACGTCGTATCTGTGGAGGAGTAGTTGCAAATCCTAGAGCACATCATAGGAATCATATTTGTTCTTCTGGAGGAAAGAGTATGGGATGATGTAAGAACGAGGAGGGTGGGAAAGTGGAGAGAATGGTATTGTCTTGTAGCCTGTAAATCCTGCGTGTTGTTGTGGTGTTTTTCTTTAAGCATTTCAGAAAAAAACCCAAAATGCACCCCCTCCCCAACCAACCCCAAAGACAAACAAACAAAAAAAATAAAACCCATAATCACCAAAAAACCCACTTCTTTGGAAGCAAAAAATGCAAATCCAGTCTTATGGCAAGAACAGAAAATGGCACATCAATTATTTGCCCTGACAAAATAACGAGAATAGAGAAAGGTACAATCTCATTACCTACTTAATCTTCTGGCACTTCTTGGATGCAGTACAAGTGATTCTATCAATCTAGAAACAAAAGGATTATTTTTGGGCCAATTATTCAAGCTCAAATACTCTTGACATATGAAGTGGGTTGATCTAAAAAAAAACCCACGGCACCAAAGCCGTCTAAGGCGGACGGTATTCTGTTGGCAATATATAATTTGTTTCTTTAATGAGATTATTTGTCATGCAAGTATGCATAGCCTTCTGCCAGATATGTGTGCGCCTTTGCTGCCGTACAGTATTTGTGCTGTCTCTGCCGGCTTGCCTAGCACAGAAACCAACTGAGCTTTAGATGACCACTCCTAGGCATTTACTGGGCTCTCCTTACATCCCAGTGCTTTGGGTGATGCTGTGGAAATGAGGGTGCAGTGGATTTCTCTGGAGCCCAGCTGCTGCACAGCTGTAACTTCCCCACTCAGCTTGAAAAAT
>NW_009621335.1:157118-162455 GCF_000690535.1 Cariama cristata | reverse complement strand
GTGTTATTGCCCTACATTTCCCTTGCTCAGGCTGTAGGTCCTGATGCAATGAAACTATGATTGATTAGAGGAGGCAATGGGCATTTAAAGAAGTGATGTTGCTTCTTTTTTTGCACAGAAAGCTTAAGAGTCTTAAAACCAGCAAACACTTATGGGAATCCTATAAATAGGTATAGTCTCATTTATCCTGGCAATGGTATAATGTAAACTGTGGTGAACATATAAGTAATTTTGAAGCATTTACCTTTTTTGGGTGTATTTTTAAAAAACTAAACAGAACTCTGGGGTTTGGGGCTCATCTGTCTCTCCCGAGCTGTACTGCCTTAAAGCAGCTCAAAAAAAAAAGCTATGCCTTGACGGCAGACGGGTCGGGTGCTGTGGATCCAGGCAGACAGCGTACTGACCCACTTAGGTGACGGGGCATCTTCAGTCCCCATCCCCTGCTCCCTGACTGTCACCTCCGTGGTGGGATGGCATCTCCTGGCCTCTCTGCCTCAGCTGGAGAATGGGGGATGCCTGGTGGTATTCAAGAGTTAAATTCCTTTTCAATAAAGTCTGTGTAAACAATTGCTGAAACACCTGTATTAGCTTTAAAATTTGGTGTATTGGAAGACCTTACAGACAGGGTGCTACTTGGCCAACTATAAAAAAGGTCATTTATATTAGATCTAGGCACAAGTATTGTTTTCTTCTCTTTTGCCCAAACATTTCTGAAAACCATCAAAAATATATCTGCTGGGAATACACAGTTTTGACAATCCAAGATGGTTTGGGTGATAGCACAGTTATATTAGCATGAAATTTGGTTTGGGTTAATTAGCTGTAGTCAAGAGGAAGACTTGTTGTTTACCATTGAGGCTGAAATCTGTAATGACTCTGGTACCCAAGTTAGCTCCTTCAGAGTTACCTTAAGTGGTGTGAGGTCATCATGCAGCATCTGAACCTTCCAAAACTCCAATTTCTATGTTTTATATAAACATATAGATAAAAGAAATACATTGCAGAAGAAATGCATATGTGTATAACCCACAAAATAAGAGTTTAGGCTTTTTGGAAAGCCTTCAGTGCTTAGCTAAACTCCTAATCTGGTGTCATCCTTCATGCCCTTCTGAATAATTCACTGGCTGAGGTGTGTTGTGGGGTATACTCTGGATCAGTCTGTATTTGCCTTTTTTCTTTTTTTTTTTTTTTTGCATTCTCTAGGAGAGTTGTGGATGAAGGGAAGCGTAAGTCAGTTTTCTGCTCCGACACTCACTGATGCAGATGCGGGAACAGCTCAGTTATAGCTCACATCTCCCTCACGCTGGCACTCGGCTAGGGATCCTTAGCGCTTGCATATTTTTAGTATTTTTCAGTGCCTGCTTAAACGCCAATGTTACTTACATGCAGGTTTTGTGCTTAAGTTAAATAAGTAATTATTGTAGTATTCACACTGCATATCCAGTCGGTGCTGCGTTTTGACTGTCTTATTGCTAATCTGATGAAGGGAGAGGGGGAAGATCCTGGGCAAGGGGGATTTGTACATTGCACAAGTTTTCTCCTGCTGCTATGGCAAAAAAAAAACACAAACCCTTCCCTGTAATACATTTAGGGATTCTTGACATCTATCACAAAGCTAAGATCACACATATTTACTTACCTATCTGTCTTGAAGAAGCTTGCTGTGAAGGACCACACGCAGCTCTCCCAGGAACTGAGCCCTGAGACTGTACCTGAAAAATGCAGGTGGTAGAAACAAATAAGTAGTCAAAAAAGTGGCAGCAAAGCCTTAGGCTAGCATGACTTCAGCTTCAGGACCTTTTGAAGGGCTTTTCTGGAGCTCCTGCTAGCCTCCCAGTGAGCTCCTGATACAACCACTGACATCAAGGAAAACTCTGAATTTAGACCTCAGCTGGATCAGACAGATGGATGTGAAATGGGGACTTGTATTTGCTTGACATGAGAGAAAAAGAACACACTAAATTAAGTATTTCTCAATTTTGATTGAATAACCATACATTCTATTTAATTTTTTAAAAATGCACAATTTACAGGTTGTTAATGCCCTGAGAGGTGACATTGCCCAGCTTCTGTTCTGAGTGCTACATGATACCAAACGGGTGCAATTTTGAATCTTAAGAGGTAGCAGAAACGATTCCTGGTTAGTTTATTTTTAAACAGGATTTGGTCATGTGCTTTTGCTGAATTATTTGGGAAAAATACTCAGCTCAAGGAGTTTCATTCTAGCGCTTAGTCTATAGAGGCCTTGCCTTCTTGGTCTTGCATTTCTGTTTTCTTGTAATTACTGCATATAATCATGTCAACATAATTTGGCTAAATTCCTGGGGACTTCTTAAAAAAAAAAAAGACCTTTCTGCAAAGACTGCTCAGCTGAGATGCTTGACTGTCACTTGAAAAGTGACTGTTTCTGTTTTGGTCAGAGGTTTTTGGATATCTCCAGGGGTGGAAATGGAAAGTTGTGCATGCTGCTGACTGGTGTGCACAGCTGGTCGGTGGGAAAGGACTTCAGATGGAGAACAAGTTGGATAAGAAATATCACAATTGAAAAATAGGGAATAATGAGATCAGTGTGACTCTGTTTTCCCTGTCACAGACTTTCTGAGCATATTCTAAATACTTTCTGATCTGCACTCTACACTCCCCAGCAATTTATTTGATAAAGGGAGTTGTTTGCATTAGTTATAGGAGATCTTTGGGAGCACTTTTCTAGTTTGGGACATATTTATACCCTACCTTACTTTTACTTATTTTTCCTTGTGCATTGTTAAAGCAAGCTATTATGGGAGTGTGTGTGGATTTAAATTATTTTCTTTTTTTAAATGAATAATTCTTCTTACTGAAGAAGGGGTGGCAGCAGACTGGAAGGATAGCTGGAACATCTCCAATGTGGCAATAATGAATAAGGTCACTTGCCTGCTGGGTGACCCATGGCCACAGGTCACCCTCCCACTTGCACCTCTGCACTACTCCACGCAGTTTTAGCTGCTGCCAGCTTCTTTGGTTGGTCTCCGCCAAGTTTGTCGAGTTTCCCCTGTGTTGGGTAGAGATTTATGGTGTCAGCTGAAATGGCAGAACTTCAGCTTACACATGATGGTCACAGTGGAGCAGAGCAATGAAGAAGCACCAAGTGACGCTCAGTTTTCCTGTGCAGATTGCAATAAACCACCTGCCTGGCTTGTCTTTTTGTGTGGGAGACAAATAGCATATTCCACTGAAAAGAAATAGTTTCCTTTTTCTTAACTCAATATCGAGAATATGACCATGCTTAATACCTGCTGACTTAATTTTTTTTTTTCTAGCTTGTTTAAACTGCTTTCAAACTAATTGGATTGGGTGCAAATTAACAACTGGCTAAAATACAGTCCTGAGGCACAGAATTTTTTTCCTTAGCAAAGCAACTTCTACTGAATAAACATCAATTTTCTATTTGAAAAGCCTTGTCCTGCAGGTTAGGTCGGTTTTTAAGCAGTCCTTAGTCACTTCACTGGTACCAGCATATTAATCACACAGCATACCCAAACTGTAAAATATCACTGATGATGCAATCCAGTACAAATGCAGAGATGTTATCTGTTAACCGTGTAAGATAGTGTTGAGGAGATCCTGTCCACGCTGCTGCCCAAAACACAAACATGTCACAACTGGAAGGCACCTGTACTCAATGGCAACAGAATGGCAATCAAATGGCAGAAATCTAATTGCTGGGATTGTCTAGAGGGGTGGAAGGTGAAGTACCAAACTATGTTATAATAGACACAGGACTGTTTGCCTGAATACTATCCTCAGGCAAATACTATTTGATGTCATGACAGTAGCATCAGTTGATGCATCTGTGAATAAAGCTATGCATGAACTGGTGTAGTGATTTAGGTAGCAAATGTGTTACAACAGTAACATGGGTTTCATGAGGGACAGACCTTGGTTTTCCATTAAGAAAACTTGTCGGCTTCAAACAGGATAAGGAGTGAGAATGCAGTAAAAATAAAACAAGATCAAAAAGATCCTTTCTTTCCCCAACACCCCAAAGACAATGAATGAGCAAGGGTGCAAACCCAAACCCCTGGGACTCTGAAGTCCATTGCAAGAGACTGAAGAGACGGGTGCACAATACAAATGGTTCCTCAGGGGAGTGCTTACAGCATCTTTCCTAAAGACATTTGAAAAGCACGGTGCAGGTAAATGACTGTGTATCTCTTTCGCACTGCTGTTGAGAGATCAGTGCATCTGGTTCCTCTGCAGCATGGCCAGGAACACCCTGGCACAGTAGTGGGAGCATACTAAGGGTGCAAAGGAACAGTCTGTGTTCAAACAAGCTTTCTTCAGATCTCCAAAGCCACCGTGACAGTGATCTAAACCTAAAACATGCCCTCCTTGCGCAGAGGTTGAAGTAGAAGAAACTGAGTATGAGCATCTCGCTCTTGCATGGCAGTTGCTGCTCAGGTTTTAGACTTTCTCTCTGTAAGGTTTTTGGTTTTCTACCCTCAACATTACAACTGAGGCAGATTTGCAAAGCTACTGCAAGCAGGGGGAGAGCTAACGTTTACTGATGGTGTTTGTTCTCTGACTGTTTTAAAGCATCTGCTCTTAAAATCCTGAGCCAAGTTAAGATCCTTGAATAGCTTGTTAAAACTTTAATTCTCAGAGACTATATGCAGTCAAGAATAACAGTCCCTTTGATGCCTGAGCAGTCAATAACGAGCATGGCTTGGACTCACCCACTGAGAGAAGTGAAACAACCTGGAATATTTTGCTATTGTCTGCAGTAGCATAACCAAGCACAGGGAGCCAGCCCCATCCCGTTGTCCCTCTGTTCCTCTGGAAGTGTGGGTGCTGCAGCACCCCAAGGCAAACCATGCCATCATTATGCTTTACTTGGCACATGTTATGCCTTTACCTAGAATGCTGTGTCCAGTTTCGGTCCTCCTCTGCGCGAGAGAGTGGAAAAACTAAAGAAGGGCCAGCGGAGGGCTATCAAGATGATGAGAGGGTTTGAGAACTTGTCACTTGAAGAAAGATTTAAGGAGTTGGGCTTTTTCAGCCTGGAGGAGAGAAGGCTCAGGTAATCTAGTCTTCCAGTACTGAAAATGCAACTATGGGGAAGACGGAGTGTATCCCTTCAGAAGGATGCAACGTGGTAGGATCAGAGGCACCAGGTACAAGTTGCCTCAGAGAAAATTCTGTGTGGTTGGAGGCAGAAGAGAGAAGAAAGGAGGAAAGAGAAAAAAAGAATAATTAAACATTGGAATAAATTGCCCAGAGAAGTGGAGGACTGTCCCTTACTGGAAATGTTCAAGATTTGGCTGGACGTGGACCTGGATGATGTAATCTACAGTCGTG
>NW_009621335.1:156742-157106 GCF_000690535.1 Cariama cristata | reverse complement strand
GCAAAGTGATCTCCGCAGGTCCCTTCAGTTTAGTCTTTCCCGTAGTCCCACACCTCTTTACTCTGAGGCCAACCGGAGGGATGTTTTACAGCACAGGAGGCTTTTCTCTCCTTTTACCCCTCTCCACAGTCAAATGTTCTTATAAGCCTCAGGTTAAAAGCAGTTCAGAGTCTGGTAGCCTGTTGGTTGGGAGGTGGTTTTCTGTGCATTAAAATCTTTAAGAAATTTAAAATACAGCACACAATTTTCCAAAACCAGACACCCTTAGGCTTCTGCTGGAGGAGTTTGATACAAGAATCCTATTTCAAAGTTACTTCAGCTGCATTATGGATGTATCATTAGAAAACGATTCTGCCTATGTGTG
>NW_009621335.1:99411-156677 GCF_000690535.1 Cariama cristata | reverse complement strand
TATGTGGGGCTGGCTGCCTGCAGTGAACGGCAGTCATGTGGACTTGAGCGGTTGAGAGCCTCTAGCCTTTCTGTCTGTTAAATTTGGAACAGGCACATTTAAAATTGAGCAAAGTATTTTTTTTGGTTTTATGTATGAGACTGCGGTGTCTGAAAACACAAGAGTTGTTATTAATTGAGTTATATTTCTTCCTCTGCTTTCGGTAGGAATATAGATGCTGTTTTCATTTTTGCCGGAGTTGAAATCCCTTTGTTTGAGGATTTTTTTTTCCCTCACAAATGGCATGGGTAATCAGTGCATTTGAATTACTCTGGAATTAAGTTTCAAGTGGAACAGCATGGTAGCTATTTCATTATCTCTGAATTTATTCCAGAATTATGAAACAACATTTTCAAATTTCATTTTCTTGTGTAGCTTCTTGAGATAGCACTTGTATATCACAGGGTGAGATATGATATGAACTGTTTTAATATATTAATTTGAGGAAGCAGGCATTGAAAGGTTCTGCATTTGGTCATGAATACATATATATTTGCATACCTTAACTAGAACAAATGGATGTCAGTGCTTAGTCTTGGATTTTCAAAGGAACTCAGAAAGTTTAGGATGTTCAAAGAGAAAAGTAACTTCAGAGGAAATATCAGGGTTTTTGCAGTGACTCTGTAGTTTCATAACCATCAAGAAGAAATATTGATTATGTAGTAACTCAAGTTCAGTGACTATCTGTCCTTTTCTAGCCCAACTCCTTGTAGTTATCTTGAAGACTTTGTTCTTTGCTGTTATGTCCTAAGTTTTTCAATTCTTCTTAAGTAACATTTCTAAAATTTTGTCTGTTATAAACAAATGGTCAGCATCTTATCTGCTATCTTGACTGTTGTGACTTCATTCAGTCTCCCATCCTTTATCTCTTAGACTTACTTCTAGTCCTCTTTGAGGCTGCTACGGTCATTGCTGTTGTCTCTGGTACTGACAACCCCATCAATTTTGTAACCCTTCACTGGTCCTCTTTCTTCCTACCAGATAAAGATAAACCTTTATTTTTATTTCTGAAGACTTTCTCTTTGTTTTTCTTCTGGTGTTGGCTCTTGTCCCATTGCCTTCTTGCTGCCGAACCCAAGAGCTTTAGTGCTGTCTTAATGTGAATGGTTCCAGATCCACAGCACAGGCTCTCATGTTCATTGCTTCCTTGTTGGAAGCACGGGCTTTCCTGCTATTAGTGCTCCCCTGTTCTTCAGGGGCCATAGCTTGCTTAAATAATTAGAAAAATACAATAATTCGGATGATTGACCAGACTGAGGTAGCGCTCAGCACGGTGAAGAGAGTCAGCCTCTGACCTTTCAGCCAGATGATGTCTGCTGGGGAACTGCGGAGTCCCATCGTGTCTCTTTGACACGCTCGGAGAACGTGCCATCCTCTGCAAGAGCATGGAAGACACCAAGGGAAACTTGGTGTTGGTGTAGGTGGTCCTGCCTTTCCCAGAGATGTACCCATGTGCTCACCGCTGGGAGGGTGATGCTTCCTTTTGCCACTGCAGAAAACCAGACAATTAAGACAATCTATTCAGTGAGCCTTTATTATGTGAGGTTAAGTTTGATCTTCCTGTCACTAATTTTCTGTTGATTTTGTTGAAGTACTTCTGTGTACCAGCCTGATTCCTTTAATTCCTGATGAGTTTGCTGTTGTGACCACATGCCTGTTAAGAGTTTCTTCAGCCTCTCATCTCACTTATTCCAAAAAAACCCACTATTTATTCCAATAAAACCGTTAATTTCATCTCTGCTGCTTGAGAATGATCCCAGCTCTTGTGACTGATGTGGAGTTTGAAAACTTGAGCGTTGTGAAATGCCCAACTTTTTCGGAGGCGCGCGCTGCTGTCTTTGTGACTCACTCCCTCTAGGCACAACATAAAGCCTCTCCATGTGAAAGAACCCACCTCTCATTTTTACTGCTCACACTAAAGGCACCTATTGCTCTCTCCAGCACAGCATACAGTCTTCTCAACAGCCTGGGGGACATGTTTAGCCAATGTGCGCTTGCTTTGAACAGAGTCCCAATTTCTTAAACTGTTTCCAAGGACAAACAGTTGCTTGCAATATCTGAGTAACACTTAAGTGAGCAATCTGGTTTGTCCAAATAACCACAGCGTATAAGTTTTTTAAAAGTTGCATGGCATAAAATAAAATGTAGCCATTGCTAGATAATTAACATCACTTGAATATTGCAATGTGCAAAGGTGCATTTGATCCCATTCCTATAAAGACCTGGTTATTTTATGGTAATGAGAGTCTTCTGAGATGCATTGTTGTTACGAGAAAACTTCTTTTGAATTCAGCACAGAAATAATTCGCTTCCTTTGATCAGAAGAAATGTCAATTACTTTCATATTTGAGCTCTGAGATCATATAAACAAGTCTAGTCCTTTCTGTAGTGAATGGTTAACACAAAAAAGTAATTAAAGTATTTCAATAGCGTTTATCATAAAGCATATGTAGAGACTAACAACAAAGCACAGAATCTTACCCAGCTTCTCATTATTCTCTTGGTTAATAAAAGATATTTTTACATCAGCTCCATAGTAGTATGCGTACTCAAAACACTTTCCTCCCAGGCAATGTCAAATATTCTTCCTTTTCCAGCTTGTCTAAAAGGAGAAAGGCATTTCTGTGGAATTTAACTAGTGGGAAACCACTAAACGCAAATGTCCAGGAATCTTGAGGGGCTCCACGTGAAGACACCTCCTGTGAGTTGTCTTCCTACTGAATAAGGAAATTGGGCAGTGAGGTCAACTGGGCTGTTGTAAAATTGAATGCAAAATAGCAAGTATTGTGTCATCAGTTATATCATGTAACTTCCTAAAAGAGAAGCCCAGTAGGAGGACATAGTAATGTTCTTGGCCTCTGTGCAGAAGCTGGGAAACCTCGTAATGCTGTTTTAGGGAAACTGAGGCGTGCGTATTTCTAAAGTTTGCTCTTTTATCAGTTAACAATAAATGGGATAATTTAGGGTAAACAGTTTATATCTGTCCAGACTGGTATGAAATAGGCTATCAAGAACTCATTGAACATTGTACTCAAGGATGGAAAGCTTTTACAGCTCCTTATGGTGGCCTATAACAGTGTTCATGTGTGGCTTAAGAACTATTGGTATTGTGTGCGAAAAGGATCAACTTAATTAAGAAAGACATAAGACCCTCTTGCTTTTCTGTTCCTCAGTCCCACCGCAAGAGAACAGGTGCAGGAAAGATGGGCTTGGATTTTCTTGTCTGTAATCTTGGTGAGCAAAGGTCCCCAGCTCCGTTCGCTAAACCAGTGTTGGTGTCGAAGGAGTGGAAGTGGCTAAAATGAACATCTTGGCCAGAGAAGCTACTACAGGAAATTACACTGCAGTTGATCGGTACCAAACATGCGTAAGTTGATCTTTTATGTAGTAACTTCACTGTGTAAATTACTAAGGAAAGTCTTTCCTAAAAAGAAGTGATTGAAATGCTAGTAGCTAACTGCTTTTGGACAAGTTTGTAATTCAGAAGATGTACATACGATGACTGAAATTTTGTCCCTGACCAAAGCTGAATGTCAAGAAAACAAAGAAAATGTTCTCTCTTCTCCCCTGCAAAGCACTAGACATGTGGGTTCAGTGCCAGTGATGCACTTTGCTAAACAACTTCTCATTCGAGGCACAGCAATGTATAGGGATCTTTTTTTTTTAGTGCTTAGTATGCAAGTACACAGACAGAACTGTCTAACCGGGCTTTAGTGGGAAGGATCCGGGTGCGAGATATCCATGGTGCCATGAGGAGAAAAGAGGACTCTGTTGTTATTCAAATGCAATTGTTTTAGTGCTGTGCAACACAGGGTTTGCACAGTGCGTCTATCTCAGCAAGCACACATTGCTTTGTGTCGCTGACCAAAATTTTCATGGTCTGCTTCAACAGACATACTTACAGAATAATAAACAAGTTTTTTGGACGTGTGACTGCAGCAAATACTTGTTGAAGGTAACGACTGTATTTCTTTCAGAAGGCCTGCCAACTTTAATTAACCAAGGTTTATTCTGAAATGGAGCGAGATTAGGAACTTGTTTGCAATCTATTTGCATTGTAATATACAAATCAGAACATAGTTCTCCTCATGTCTTACTGACTACAAAACCTGTCATCTGGCTTTCCACAAGTGAATTTGAACTCTGGCCATATTCTCTGCTCCATTTAGCTTCTGCTTTTTTATCGCAGGTTTGGGGACACTCACCATTTTTGAACAGTTGGGGAGACGATGATTGCTTGCCAGGCTGCATACACTTGTCAGACCTAACTGCCATCAAGTTCTCAGTATTTCTTTCCAGATACGTTTGTATCATATTTTAAAGTTTTTCCATGTCAGCTTCTTTTCGTGCCTTCTGTCTGAACACTTGGCGTGTCTGATTCAAGGACTACGCTCCAATCTTCTCTAGGCAGAAGTTGCCTCCGACCATCGCTGTGCAGTGCTTAGAGCAGGGGGGTTGCTGCTAGGGCATGTGTGTGTGTGCACGTTGGGTGTGCGGACTCTGTAATTACACGAGAGTTGTATAAACACACATGCACATGCCTTTGGCAGGTCTTCCATAAAGCTTGAGAACAAGTTCTTACAGTATTTCACTATTGATTGTTTTACCTGCGGACCTGAAGAGCACTAGGACAGTCAGCAAGGCTTTGGCAGAGATGCTGTTGCACCTTCTCCTCCTGTTTCAGCCCTTACTCACTTAAAATTTCAGTAGATTGATGAGAGCAAAGCTTTGGGTTAACGAAACAGAGCAAAGCACCTTGGCACTGGCAGTGCGACTGGCCAAAATGATAGCTCCCACTCTGGCTGGGACAGAGATTGATGCTTTTGTGCTAGAGTGGAAAAAAGCTATTGTAGTGCTGGGGAGAGAAGGGAAAACACTGTGATAATGGAAATGAAGGATAAATAAGTACTACTACTAAGTTCATTAGATCATTGTATTGAATTGTTTTGGACATGATTTACTTTTTTTCAGGGGAAGGGAGAAACAAAGTTCTTCATGACACTGCCATAAAATGCCTTTTTATTGAGTAAAACTGGTTTCTAATGTTGATATACTTTGACTCATCACTTCAAATTTCAGTGCCATACGTATTACTGAAAACTATAATTATTTTTATGAAAATGTTTTCATAACAGGCCAGTCTCTTAGAGGAAAAAACCCACCATGTGCTGTCACAACCTCTCCATTGGTATTGAGTATTGTATTTAATTGTTCTCTGTGCGTACATCGTGGAAAAAGGGAATTTTACTTTGTGCCCCTTTATCAAAGTCTTTATCTCTCTGCTGACCTCGTGGTGCCACGCTGCCATCCTCCCACCCCTGGGAAGGGCAGGGCTACCCCATGCAATGTGCAAGCTGCTGGGAGGAGGTGAATCATGGCCGAAATAGTGCTGGAAAGGTGGCCTTTGGCCCTGGCTTTACAGCAGAGTCCTCCTTCCTTGCTGCTGCAAGCTGGCCTGGGTCAAGTGAACAGCCTCACCAGTGGAGAGCCTTGCTGGCTGAAAGCATGCCTGCAGCCGGAGGACTCAGTCCTGCTACAGCGATAAAAGCTCTCAAGTACAGTTAGTCTGTGAAGGTGGAAATGGAGATCTCGAGATGATTTTAAAAACAAATGTTTCTTGCCCCAGAAGGCAAGAGATAGCAGACTAGCAAAGTAGCTACCTGCTCATGCTCCTGTTTGAAACTTTAGGTGTCCTCTTGTGTCACAAATGTTTTGAGTTACTGCCAGCTGTCTAATACTAATATTATTTTGTATAATGGGGCCCTTTATGCTTCTCTGAAGGACCAGCAGAGCCCTGGTCCCCGAAGGGCTTTAAAATTTCAAGTATTTTTGCTCAATAGTTCTGTGAGGGTTTTTTTGGGAAGAAGTTCTGCCACAGGGGAGCTTGCTTTCCTCGCGATAAGAGGCGTATGGTTAACTCCTGTCACTAACGGGAACTGTACCTGTGTGAGAACCTGATAATAGATTCCATATAACAAAACTCTGCCTCAAGAATATGAAATGCAATGGGAAAAAGATACAGTTGCAAAAGGCCTGATACTGATCTTACCCAACATCAATTTTAAAGTGATGGAAAGTCATAGTTTCCCATAGATTCACTCCTGTGAGTGAGCCTCATGTTAAAAGCTGATTGTTTCTTGGATTTATTTTTCTTTCCTGTAGCCAGTCTTCCTCATGCTGCGCTCAAAGGCTGTGTGGGTCCTTCTGGTTCATCACCCAAACATGAGTTGAGGGCAGGTTGCCATCACCTCCGTAGCTTCTGTGTCTACTCGTGCTGGGCACCATCCATCAAACAAACAGGTTGGAGGAAAGCACGGTAGCTGTCTGAGCTGCCAACCTGAAATAAATCACAGTGCTGAACGAGACCGGCTTCCTGCTCCCATTTTTTTCTGCCTCATTGCTAAGTCAAACCTTGCCATGTATTTGCGTAGCACTGGACGAAGAGTGGGCTTTAGTGTCATGACTTTCTGTGCCAAAGAGGCTGGAAATGGTAATGAGGACTGTAAGATCTGGGTCTGCTCAAGCCTTGGGAGAAAATGTCATATTGCTCGGTCATCCCTGTTCTAGCTGGTCTAGGAGAGTACCATCAGAAATTCAGGTGAAAATGTCATATTGCTCGGTCATCCCTGTGCTAGCTGGTCTAGGAGAGTACAATCAGAAATTCAGGGTTTGAAGAGACTCATCCATAGACACCTGGAAAAAATGGCAGTTTTGATTTTATTTTTATTAACTACTACTTCCAAGTTATAAAATAGCTTGTACTTCATTCTGTGTGATCCACATCCTGAGAACTATATGAATACTGTCCTTTTTCCTGAGTAAGGAATACTGATGCTTCTGTACTGTAGTGGCACCATTCAGGAGTGTTTCATCTGGGGTAAAATTTGGAGGTCCTAACTTATGGTTTGTTCCTGACTGGGACACGTACTCAAGGGAAAGCTGATTAATGCATTATGGAAGGTAGAAGACAAAAACATGGAAAAAATGAAAAAGAAGCAAACTTTGGTAGTTCTTTTGCAGTTGTTGGACATTAGAAAGTCAATGGTAGAAGACCTACAGAAGGTAAGAATGTAAGAGAAACCCTTTCCTTCTTCCCCAAAGAAAAAAAAAAAAGTAACAGAAAAAAGACTACTCTTGAATTTTGAAAATATGCTGTATAAAATGAAGCATATCTGATGTATCTTGAGTGACATTAAGTAAACGTACCAGTGCATTCAAAGTTTAATTCATCTTGTTTGAAAAGCGTGTAGACCTTTCTTGAAGCTGTTCTGCCTCAAGGAACAGTCAGGGATTCTGGACAAGATGGAATGAAATGATGAATACTTCTGTAAACATGCCTGATCACGCTGCACAAACATGCAAACACTCATGGATTGCCTTGATGGAGGATAAACACAAGCTCCTCAGAGCTGGGGCTTAGGAAATGCTGCATGCAGATTGCATGGCATGGAGGAGCAAAGCTCTTGTCAAGAACAAGGCAAAGTTAATTACTAGTACTTTTTTAAAAATAAAAAAAGTTTTCAGTTTCTAATCTTAGCTTCTGGACCTCTAACATAAGGACCAAAGCGGGCTTGTTTTTATTTGTTTTCCAGGGGTTCATGTTGCTCATCCATTTTTACATTGCTTAAAGGTAAACTCACAGTTAGTATGGACACCTTTAATTTTCTTCTTTTTATATTTTTGTTTTGATAGCACACCTTGGGACACCTCTTTGCTACAAACCTTAATTTTAATCATGTTTTGAGAACTGTCTTTATATTATTCAAGCAATTGCAGTGGAATAAAAAATGGAAATTGAGATTTGTCCTTAATGGGTCTATTTTCTGTGGAGGTTGTTTGAGATATAAACATGCCAGGCTTCGCTTCCCAGTTTCTAAACCAAGACTTCCAGGTGTGTCAGGATTACACGTGGAGTATTAGAAGATTTAATACATTTCTACTATCAAGATACGAAGTCGTGGTAATGTAGGCATTTGATGTAATACGCCATACTATGCACGCTCTAATAGAGGTCATTATAATGCATGTTTTGAAAGTAGTGTTATTGATGAGCAGCCACTCTGCAGAACTCAGATTGCCTTTCCAGTGTGCTTTCTGCTCATAAGTTGTTTTCTCTGTGGGAAATAAATTGTTTTCTCTGTGGGAAACGTTAGTTGTTTACTAATAAGTTGTTTTCTCTGTGGGAATAGATTTTGAATGTTAAGATAGAAGATGGTACTTTTCTTTGTGCCGTTGAAGGAAATACGATGTGCCTGAAGTTCTTGGGCTATCGGGACTTTTTAAACAGAAGATTTATGATGTCTTGTGTCAATCTTGTACCTAGTATGCTTCTCAGAAGTCATGGGGAGCTGTATCTTAACAACTGCTGAGAACGGGAGGTTTGTGTTGGGTCAAACCTGGGCAGGGCAGTGCAGGCTGCCTAAAAAAGGTCTGCTACTAGTGGTAGGTGAGGATGGTCTTCACTGGAACTTATACTCATCTGTATCTTTTCCAGCATAAATAATCTGTTTGTGTTTGTAGGTGATATATAGTCCTGAGATACCTGTGCAGTGCAGCTAAATACAGTGTGTATGTGTTTACTTCACAATGAGCCCACCTGTATTCCTTAAAATCCAAACAATCCTCTCTGTGTAGTGGTGTGAGCACTGGGTAGACATTTACTTCTGGACTTGTTTGGCACTGATCGTCAGAACAAACACTGGCTGAAATATATTCAGTGGAGCAAGTGTTTCATAGCTAGAAAAAGATAATTGAGGGTGAAAACACTCAAATTTACTTTCAATTTTTTCTTCAAACTTTATTTCAGTAGGTGAAAATAACTTTTGGATGACATGTTTTAAGGTAAGACGACACAAAATCATCCCAGAGTTCCTCAGTCTTTAATGAAGCAAAATGTTTCAGAGAAGTTTTTCAGAGTATTTTGTGGAAATAGGCACCAGGGCTTGTTTCTCTTCTGTCACAAGAGGAAAGCATGCAGTTCACTTGTTCAGAAAATCAGAGTAAAACTCGATGGTAATGGACCTGGTGCAGAGCCACCTGCTGCAGAGAAGATGAGTGCCGTTGTGGAGATATGAAATGAAGGTCAGCTCTTCTCTGAGGGAGCCCACTCTACTCCCAAGTGTGCTAATTGGATGCACTTCTCCTGTCATCAGTATCTTCCCATCTTATAACCTTTAATATTTTAAAAGCTGTGTTGCTGAGCTATAAGGTGGCTCCAACAGCTTTATTTGGTTTTGCAGTAACAGATCATATTGAAGTGGTCATTCATGAGACCCTTTTCAGGTCATTTGGTTTGGATGCAGGTTGCCCAGACAAGGTCCCTCCTCTACTTCAGGAGATTCAGGCATGAAGGGTTGGTGGGTGCCTGTACGTACAACTGCAGTGGGCTGGAGTGGCATATACCTTATGAAGCAATGAGGGACTGCTTGCTTCCCTCTGGATTTGTGGTGCTGTGGTTGCACATCAGGTCTGTGCTCTGCCTCTCTATATAGAGCGTTGATACATCTCCAACTTCTGGGAAATTAAAATGATGGTCCTTTCAAAGGTGGTAGCTGAGAGCTAACCATCTGTGTTGCTTCTGCAACTTTGTAAGACTTATGAATGCCAGCTGTAGCTTGTGAAGTGATCTGGTGCCTCCTGAAGTGCCTTTGGAGTAGTATTAGATCTCATGTTGGTCATCCAGGTTTCCCAGACTATACCTGTCCCAAGCCCAACAGTGTAGACAAGAAGCTTCCTAAATTATATTAATACTTCTGTGATTGAGTCCCTTCACACACAAAGAAATAATTTAGATAGCTTGAAACTTGTTCTAGATTGATAAAGTAGTTAAACCAACAGGAGAGTGTATTGAGAATTCACTGCTTGCCATGTCCTATTACAAAAAAATGTAGTGATTACACTACATGATGTTCAGTAGAGGGTGTAGCAGCATCGTTGGAATCAGATGAGATTTGTTCCATCTCCCTACAGCTTGCTATGGTAAATACAGATTGAAAGGAGAGCTGCCAGCTTTATCAAAGCCAAGCCTGCAAACATGCATTGCTGGTGAAATGCGAGTGGAGAGAGTATGGGTGACCACAGGGAAGTAAATTAGCCCAGACTGATACACATGGCGAGTGAGCTGAATAAAACTGATCTCATTGAGGCAACTGAGAAATATGTTCCCATCTAATGTATGGATGGAACAGATGGCATATGAGTGATGAGGAGGACTAATAAAAAAAAATTTATATGAATGACCTCACTAAGGTTCATATAAAGGAGATATGAGGAAGTAGATCAATGGGGAATGAGCAAGATGAAGTCTACAAACAGAAAAATTTAGGTCATTGACAACTTAATTAGCACAAAAAGGATGTTGTGATTAAAAAATAAATTTAAGGAGTGATACAGTAGTGAAGTTGAAAAAAAAAAAAAGAGGAACCGTAATTATAGAAATCACAACTTTAAACCTTTCCTCTCTTCCTTTGTTGAATAAGTCAGGCTTGAAGGAATAAACTTGTAATCCAAGCAGCAAATCAGTGCAGAAAATAACTCATTGCTCTACAGAATGTCACTGAAAGCACTGGTGCTAATGGCCACAGGTTCAGCGAAAGTTGCATACATCAAAACCTCAGACAGTGTCTGCAGGCACAGGAGTGTAGGACCTAAAAGCAGAAATGCCGTGCAGGTCATGCCGGTACTGAACAGTTTCGCTGGGGCTATAAATCACGGCTTTGGTAAAAAGGTGACAGACAACAAAAAATGAAATCTTTCTATAGTCAGAAGTGAAGGTCTTCAATTTCATCTGTTATTAAAAAAATTGTATTCTATAATTGTGGTGAAAAAACATACTTTTAAACAGTTTATGAATCCTATATTGGTTTTATCAGGGAAATTTTGAGAGATAACAGTTCTCTGGAGTGTCTGTGAAGGAGCAGTAGAGAAGAATTGCTGTAGTTGGCAGTCTGGCTGGTCAGTTCTGCACAGTTCTGACGTTGTAATTATCAGAAGAATCACGTTATTTCAACTTTGATTAAATTTGGGAAGACGTTTCTCTTATGAAAATCTGCTACGCTAGTTTTCAGAGCTGAGTATCCATGACTGAACATGTCTAAGAACTGAGATTTTACCTAATAATATTTATATCAAAACCTCTTAAAGTCATTCCCTTTAATAACAAAGTAACGGTAGTTACAGGACCAATAGAAAAGAAAAAAGTAAGTTAAGCCAGCGTTTCACATGGAAACTCCAGACAAAACTGTACCTTGCAGTTTTATGCAAAATAATCCAGGTTCAGGATAAGCACCCAGATTCCTTGTCTTCTGTGGTTTCACCACTATTCCATGCTTCTCCTGGCCAAGGGAGGTCATCTTCTGTAATCTTCAGGTGTTGCCTGACTCTGAATGGAAACCAGACCTCTTCCTGAACATGTGTCTGTGTGCAAGTGCTGTGGATAATTTCAAGCTGATGAGCAGGTCACCTATTACACCTTTAATTTAAAAATCATTACCCCTTGCTGCTGTGCATTAACTTATTCTAATTCATTAGGTAGGATATTTTGCAGCATCCTGGAGGGTTTGGTCTCTTTGGGAGAAGGTGGAAAATGGTTGTTTTGATGATGGTACATGTCATATAACATGTTGAAGGCTGTCTTGAGTTTTACTGTATTTCTGTGCTTCCACTCGCTCTTCAATGCACCTTTGACACCTGCTTCAGAAAACATGGAGGCTGCACTACAGGTTGGAGCAGCAGTTTGCTCTCACGTTCTGCAAGCAAATAATGCAAAATTTGGAGCCTGCCAGCTCCTTTGGGTTTGCCACATGATATCTTATTAAAGAAACCACAATATTTTTCTTACGCTGCTGTAAATCCCAGGTTATTCCCCACTAAATACTGTGTACTGCTGTAATTTATAGAAACTACAGGTCTTGCCCAAGACCCTATCCCATTTAGGGAATGTATCTTTCTTTCTTGTACCAGGGACACATCATATTATCTGGAAAAAAAAAAAAATAAAAAAAATTGAGGTGCTTAATCCTACCTGTGGTGTTTCAGTAGTTGGAATATGAATGTGACCTGTCTGCAAATCATGTACTTATCTTTTTAGGAAGAAGCCACCACCTAAACCGCCTTGCGGAAATTACTGTATCTGGGGGATTATTGCTCTTATTCTCAACAATCTGCTATGAGCTATACCAAAGTCATCTTCATTCTTCGGAATTTTAAACAAAGCTTGGTGTATATTTTTCTCTAACACTTTTCTGTTCAAGTGAAATACAAGATTTATGTGCTTTCAGGAGTTTTTGAACATGTTAATCATTTTACATTGATCAAATAGAATGAAACTACTGGCAAGGTGTTTTCTGAGGGAAAAGTAAGGATCTTGCTCTCCTAAACTGGTATTGCAGCAAGCAGAACAACTGGGATGTATAAATGCACTGTGTACACAGAGATGTGTGGCACAAAGATGTGGATAGGGAGAGGATGCCAGCTAACTTGGCCAGGGCAGGGAGAAATCTGTAGGATTGAGTATGTATTCGCCACAACAAATGGAGTACGTGATCCCCATTTGTTTCCTTGTAGCATTCCCAGGAAACTCAAATCTCCAGAATTTGAGATTTTTGCATGTAATAGAGAATTTGCATATAATAACTGCAGTTCCTGTTGTAAGTCATTGGGTGCTGGGACACCCAGCCTTATGTGAACACAGATGTGAACTGTTGGCGCTGTCAATAAATTAGAAGAATGACTGAAAAAAGGACAGATCATAAAAAAAGATAAAAATAAAGCAGAGAAAACTAAATAAAAATCTGTGAGGGGGAGAAAATAAAGTGTCAGATACGCAGAAGACAAACTGCAGTAAGCAGCTGTGTGCTGGCGGGCAGGGTCTTGCTTCCAGGCTAGGGGAGAGTTTGCTCAGCGGTAGCTCAGGGACTTGCTGGACCACAGCAAAGTCTTCCTGCTTGCTTCAGGAGTTTTGTTCCACCAACTCGTGGGTCTGAGAGCTGAAGGAGGCGGGGGGGGCTGTCTGATTGCTGATCTTCTCCAGCCATGACTTTGCAGCCCCTCCAGGCTCCCAAGCTCCTGCTCCAAGTGTGCTCAGCACCCCTCCAAGAGCAGGGGTGCTCTCCTCCTCCCCCAGCCCCACATCCTCGGGGAGGCGCGGCTTTGCCCAGCCCCCTGGATGTCAGGGAACCACCAGACCATTGCACACACAGCCACCAAAAAGTAATTAAAAAAAAAAAAAATTAAGTTCTTTCTCAAAGCAGTGATTATTGTGATCCTGTGAGGTCTGTAGATCGAGTGCTGCAATATGAAGTCATTTAGGATTGGGCAAAAGTGGGCGTAGGTGAATTACATGCAAGAAAGCTCAAAAAAAGGATGCCTTGCATTTGGATTTCTCTGCTTCAACTGACCTCATCAGTAACAAATAGAAATCATAAAATTATGCAGCTTTGACTCTAAATTCAATGAAATACTCTATAGTCAGGGTATACTTGCTTTGTAATTTTTTCAGGTAAGCGTCAAGATCCTTGCTGCTGCCAAAGGCAGGCAGAAGGATCAGCTCAGAATATTCCCAACCCTGAGAATACTTTCAAATGATAGAGGGGGAATATGAAGAGTCTCGAGTTGCATTTTATTTTAATAAGACCTGAAAGAAATGTAAATCAAGAATCTATTTTGCAATCCTTTCTCAACAGTGAGTGGGTAATAGCCTTTTGAAATTGTTGCATCTGATTGCTTCCAGTATGCTAGTGATAAGCCAGAAAGCATATTACTATTTTGTACACCCAAGCTGATAAAGATTTCTTTTACAATATGTTTTCCACTACTAACTTTTTACTTTAAATTAGGGAACAGCCTTCAATTATATCTTTCTTGCATCAGGGTGCAGAGTTGACATGATCAGTTGTTGCTATTCAGAGTAAAATGATATTGTATTTCTGAGATTGTGGTCGGTTTGGGACATATTTGATTAGCAAAGTTCAAGGCCTGTGTACGTAAAACAACTTTTTCTAAGAAATATAGCAGAAGAAACAGATACAGAACTTGCAACAAACAAATAAAATGACTTGGTAAGACTAAAAAAAAGTCTGTTGGTGTGTTGCAGCAGGAGCACTAACAAAACCTGTTAATTAACCCTGCAGGTGTTTCTGGAAACCCATTTTCAGTGCCTTCTGTGTTTCCAAAGCATTCACCTCTTGCCCTGAGATTTTCACTGCTTGATCTATTTTCTCCAAATACCTTTACTCTGGATTAGAGAGAATAGTTTCTTATCAGCAACCGAGGAGCAAACAGCAAGAAGTTTTCACAGGAAACAACTTCTCTTGCATATTTAATGGTTGTCTATCCCAGGCTGCCCTCAGTGGAAAAGGCAAAAAATTGGCACATTTACACGCACACATGCGTGGTCGTCCAGGGATGAACTGCACTACTTGACTAAGAGAAAAGAGGTTGGGGAAGCCTATTTCATCTTGGTGTGACGCAATAAAAATTAAACATAAAGATTTTATTTTCATAGGGGAAGCTTTTTCTAAAGCCTTGAAATTTGGTATGTCTGGACAAGAGTCCTGTCAGCTCACAAATCTTTTTTGGAACTCATTTTGCTTTGCAATAGTAGCTTATGTAGAATGGTTTAAAGGATTGCAACTTGCAAAGTATGTTGTTGAGGAAGGGTCTTGTAGTCACAAATAATTACATAGTTTTACACTGAGTGTGAAGGGTCAGCACAGGGTGCTCTGCTAGGAATTCAGTTTTCTTGGTGGAAACTAGACTGGATTCATCCCATGGAGGGATGTGGCCGAGAGCTGTGTGGGGAAAAGGGGGTGCCCTGACTCTGAATTGCCAACAAAGAATTCAAACCCCTGTTCCTCATGGGTGTCAGAACTACAACACTGTTCTCTTAAATGTATTCTTTGGATGCTGAGTTACCTCTGGTGACCATAATACTATGGACCAACAGGAACAGTTTATATAAAAACTGCCTTGGAAATTGTTAAGTGTTATGGGAACTCACAAAGTTGTGCTGTTGACAACTTGTGTTGCTGATTTTTCCTTCAAGCATCAAAAATGTTACTGCTTAGTGAATGCTATGAATTACAGCCTCCCTCCCTCTGTGAGGGCCTGTATAAAATCTGAAATTTGGTTAGGTGTTGTTCCACATCTGGAAAGTTAAACAAAAACATTTCAGCAATCCAATATTTTTGCTAATTAAAATGCCTGACCTGTTTTCCCTGCACTTGGAATGACAAACAGAAGCACCTTTATGCTTGGGTTACATGTTTGTTTTCCTCTAGGATGTGACTGGCTGAATTTTCCAGGATAGGAAGGATATTCAAAAAGCCCTTGGCAATAAAAGTCATTGCTTAGGAAATACTCATCCTCCTGACAGAGATGGGGCTTCTCACACTGCTGGGAAGCAGGTGCTGGCTGGTGGCCATCAGCAGACATGAGTGGGTTGCAGGAAATCAGAGGTGCTGGTCCCGTCAGCACATCCAGGTTGCAAGAGACCTGTGGCTTTTCCATCTCAAAATCTCTCTTGTAATTTGCATGGCTTTGACCAAGCCTGAGCGAGCAGCGTTCAGTCATCTGCAGAGGGGCTTGGAAGGAGGGAGGAGACAGATTTTGCTTACAAGACTGCAGAGCAGTCCCAGCAAAGGGACAAGAGCGGTGTTGCCCATCTGCCTCTGAAACGTCATGTTATTTCCCAACCCAGAAAGGACTGTTCTCCTTTAGCACTGCTGAACAGCTGAGTTTGGGTGAGTTCATCAGTTTTCTGGATGTTCTCAGGGTTGCCTCTTTTGGTTTTTTGCTGCTTTGCAGCCTGTTCCCCAAAGATCACTGCACAGCTGATGGCATCCTGATACTCTCACAGCTCTGTGAGCTAGCTCCATGTCTTTCCAAAGCGTACTAAGGGCCAACTAAACTTCCCCTGGAGCACTGACCTTCCCTGTGGCTTGGATCTGCAGGATATCCTGTATCTGCAGGATACAGGTAATATAGAGCAGGTCACCTCATGAGGAGATCTGAAATGGCAAAATCCATTTCAGCTGGTTTTCATTCCAACTTTTTTTTTTAATTCATTGATTACATGAAAATTTCACCTCCTCTACGTTGCAGGGCTTTTTTGGGCAGATGAGTTAATAGCTGAGCACTGAAGCCTGAATTAGATTTGTCTGAATTTTCTGACTTTTTTTTTTTTTTAAACAAATAACCTCCTGGGAAGCAGGAGGTGCCTGCCCAGCATCTCTTGAAGGCAGGACTGCAAATATGCCTAAATATGCCTGTGTCCCCTACCCCACTGCTCTGGCACACACACATTACGTTGTACTGGCTGGGGCATGTCCCTGGTGAAATTCCTCTTGATCTGAAAGAACAGCTCTGACTTACATTGTGTTCTTCACATGGATGCGTGATTATATCGTATCTTAAAGGGGGACTAGAAGCAGCTTCACAAGACTAGATAAACCATTCCTCTACCCCAAGACATAATCCTTGGAAAGTATTTCTCTGGTATACAGAAATTGCCTATAATGGTGATTCCAGTATCTGTTTTTTCAGGCAATCTATTCCAATGTTAATATCTTTTCTTTTACTCCTTTCTTTAAATGTCCCTTGGTGAATTGGAAATACATATATAGTCCTGCGTGGGTAACACTTTATTCTCTCCATCTTTGCACTATTTTGCCTTTATGGAAACTTATGTTTCCGTTCAGTGGTATGTTCTCGAGATCCGAGAGTTGCCGCTTGTTCCATTTATCTGTCTAGGTTGTGTCTCCTAGCCACTTCTGGTAGCTTTCTCAGGACTTTCTCCATCCACTCCGTATCTTCAACAAAGTGTGATGCCCAAAGTGGAGCACAGAGCTGCAGATGATGCCTCCTCAGTGATACATAGAGAGGGAACATCTTTATCACTTGTTCCACTGTACTCTTCCTTGTTTTGACACCAGTTTAGACTTTTTTCTAATAAAAAGCTAACCACTTAAAATTACCAAACTGGAGTTGGGGGAAGGAGTTCATATTTTCATTTGGCTGTCAGTATATATGTAGAAAGGCAAAAGGCTAAAAATGGGAGTTTTATGGTATCTGAGCAGAGGAGCAGATAGGTGGCTGCTACAGTTTCAATTAGGTCAAGTTCAAGGGAAACATAATTAACAGTGAATTACAGCAGTTGAGACGGGTAGTAATGCTGTATTAACAATTTTTTTTGTTAAAAAAAGGTAACTATCTGCTATTGTGGACCAGTAGAGGAGACAGAGAGCTGATGGAAGGCATTTGGTATATTTTACCATGAAACTCGTATTGCTAAATCTAATTATAATATGTGCATGATATGAGTGATGGTAAGACTGAGGAGTCAGGAGGAGATTGCTCTTGAAATGCAGAGCAGTATGTCACTTCTGCTATTGTGGGTAGTAACTCTGCAGAAGCAATGCAGTAATTCCTATTTAGCAGTCTTCCAAGGAATTTGTCAGGTTTTCTGGGCTTTATTTTGTGGACAGAACTGGGAAAAATGATCCAAGTAGATTTTTTAAAATGGATTATTTTAACTGCATTTTGAATTGTGGACAACCAGACACTTAGAATTCAAGTGGTCTTAAATTGGCCTTGGAAATTAATTAAGCTGAACTCAAATAGGGCTCTGTTAATTCTGAATGTCTGAGAAGCCTCAGAGTTGTTAAGGCAGTTTTAACTAATCCCCTTTAACTTCATACTTTTAGTTATTTTGGATTATGTCTCGCTGTCCCTGTGCTGGCAGACTGTGAGATCAAAAACCGTGTTAAAATTAAAACTTCTTGGTAGGGATAAAACAGAATATTGTTGTGCGTTTCAATAGAATCGTACAACTTTATAACACTGAGGTTTTTGCTTTCCTATAATCTAGAGGGCTTTCCTTCTTGCTGGGATTGTGACAAGGCAAATATTTGTTCTTTGGATGCCTACTCTTCCTTTTAACTGTTGCAAAGTACTTCTAGTGAATGAATTCTGGGGGGCTTATCTAGAAAAGTTTTATTTTCTCTGGAATAAGCCTTACCTCTCACAGGTGAGATTCAAAATTTTATCTTTTTATTTGGGCATTGAACATTAATTTACAAATATTGCATTATACATTCAACCATAGGGGTTGTGAACTGATATAAATCAGGCTAAGTTGGAAATAAAACCACTAAAAATGGAGAGATGGTAATTGTTCACCTCAACTCATATCATATTCTAAGATAATATTCCTCCTGCAGGTGGGAAAGCAAGTGTTGGAAGGATAATCAGAAGTACTTTGGTCCAATAATAAGACAACTGAATCTGGAAATGGTTTCTGCTTGCCTTTAGAAAGCTACTGACTCTATTGAATAAAATAGAAGACTGTTGTTGCCATGATGATGGCTGTATGAGAGACACACGGAGGTAAATATTTAGCTAGTGATGAATAACTGGAGCCATTTATAGGCCTGAGAATAATTTCTGAACCACTGTGCTGAAATGCATTGCTACTCATTTCCATTTTATGCAAGTTAAAGAAACCGAAAAGTGTTTTAACTATTTTTCATACATCTTAAAATTCTGCTGCTAGGATTATGACTTCTTTCTGTGTCACATTCCAGCCTAGAGCAACTCTTTGCAGCTTAGTTACCATATAAATCCCTGGAAATAGAAGCATAATTGAGATGCTGATACTCTCTTAATTGAAGAAGTACTTATAGGTAATATTATTTTTATTTCTTTTAGGAATTATTATTTCATTTTTTATGGAGCTCAAACAATCACCATTTACTCTCTTCTTGTATGGCAACAATTCACTAGTGGCTTGCTTAGAGCTTCCCAGCTTTCCATGTCAAGTCTGTATACAATCACTGTCATTTGAAGGACATAAATGGCGATGCAGTTGTTCAGACAGCAATTAAATAGCTATTTAGGCTTCTTAAAACATGATTATGTTTTTGCATCATTCCACTTAGCAATATGTAAAGTTATACCGTAGGACTCCTGAGTATTATTCTGTAAGAAAGTGCGCTAATGCAGCCCTGATGCAATGGGCCAATTCACCCCTCCCATTATTCCCTCCCCGTCATCCCTGTGGGTCCCTTTTCCCACTTCAACATCTAAAGCCAATGCTCTTCCAGCCATTTCTGGTACACCATGGCAAGCCATGACTCCAGCTTTTGTCCCCGTCAAACCTAGATCAGTATTCTTTTGTTTTAATTCTTTTTTTCTGGTCAAGTCTGTATTTGTGTGGATTACGTTGAAAGAGAAGTCTTGCATGGTGAGCATGTCAGACGACAGCAAATATTCCTACATGCAACTGCAGCACTGCCCAAACAAGGGGATGTCTATTTGTACGATAACCTGCCATCTGTAACTCTTTTTGTTTGCTTGACAAACCCAAATGGGAAAAACTAAAGAAAAAGAAACCAACCGTTTTATTCTGTGAAGATAAATGTTTAAACCTTAATAAATAAAATGGAATGAGAATTTAAGGGTATTTCTCCTTCAGATATTATTTCACAGCAAAAAAATTAAAATGTGATGTGCAGTTCACAATGTATTCCTAGAAATAATCTTACTTTCTTGTACGTATGGAACATTAAATGACCACTCTGGAAATGCCTTTGTCCTATTTCATTCTCTAAACAAAGAAATAACATTACAATTTAAATTAAATTTGCATACAGCATTAAGATTAAAAAATATCATCAGAGGATATTATACTTTGCTTTTTTCTTTGTCATCATATTTGGTGCATTTTGTTGTATTCCATGTATGCGTGTATTTCTTAATCCCATTCTCTCTAGTAAAAGTATTTTGCTTCATGTACAAAACTTCATAAATAATCTACCTTTAGTATACCATGCGAACACTTTCAAGCAGGAATCTGGTAGAGTGGTGTGGTAGTAGGTCAAAAAAAGCTTGAGAAAAGATCAGCTGGTGTCAATGTGCAGGGTTCGGGATGCTCTTGTGTACCGGTGCTGGTTCTGTGCCTGTTTAGAAAGAGGGCGATAGCATCCCGGCTGGTGTTTAACAGGTTTTGTCATTGTTTTGACATTGCTGTCAACATTGTTTATTTATCAAATATGCCTAAGGCAGGGGAGCTAGAAAATCTTGACGTGCAAAGGTCTCCCAGGAACAGATTTCAAGCGAGGTAGGTATCGTGGGCTTGCTGGGCTCCGTGACAAAGTATGATCTATAGGTATGATCTTTATCCATTTATATTTCTGTAGCTATGGTCAAGGTGATGGAATTAGCTCAGAAATATCTGTGTAACAGCTCATCAGGGATCTAAAGACCTTTGTGTTTAAAGATTTTTCAGTTCATTAAGAAATCAAAGTAAGTAAAAGGTAACTACTAAATAATCACTTACTTCTGAAGACAATTTGCCATCAAATTAAGTCTAATATTCAGAGGGAAGGACACTTAAACTTGAACTCCTATAAAGCCACATTTCAGAGACCTTTTTTCTCCCACTGCAAACAGCACATGTTCTGTTTTGGCTGTGTGATGTTTCCTCCCCGTAATATCAGTCGGATGCCCTAGATAATCTTGCCAATTTTCTCACTTTATCTTTTAGGATAAGTTAGGAAACTTCCCCCCGACACGCACCCCACGTCTGTTTCGTGTGGAAGGGAGACAAGGGAGTTCAAAGGTTTAAGATGGCTCCTATGGAAAGTCAGTGGGTTAGACTGGCTCTCATGTATTCCTTTGAAAATTCACCTTATTCTCTTCAATGGAAGAGCTTGGGTGGCCTGTTTGGACCATGCTGAAGGTGCTCTGTTTTCTAGCAGTGAGCAGGAGAAAAGAGACTATGTAGAGTCATACATTTTTGTAGCTGACAATAAATTCGTAGCAAGTTCTGGATGAAGCTGTTTGACTTCAGCATGGTCTTGTGGTGCAGTTCACAGTTTGTGTGGTCATGCCCTCTGTAGGAAAGTTCACTGGCTTATCTTGAAGGATAATGTCCCATGAATCATACCATGGAAGAGCCCATGGGCAGCTGAGGTGGTGATATCTGCCATCTCTACGGAGGAATTGTTCCCTGTAAGGAGAAAGCTGGATGATGCATGGGACTGCACTTTCAATTACGAAGCGGAGCACCAAGCTGTGGGAGGTTCTTTTGTTGCCCCCTCCAAATATAGGTATATTACAGCCTCTTGAAATCAGCAGTCCAACTGTTGACCCATGTTCTCAGTAATGTGTATGCAACAGCATAAAGCTTTATGTATTAAGATGATTATTTTATTTTGCAGACGTTAACGTCATGCACCACTTTTGTTTCCCTTTACATGTGTGTTGTCAGACATACTGAATTAGAGTAAAAATTGATCCCCTTTTTTTCTTTTTCTTTTGGCAGTTTTCCTAAATTTCTTGTAGACTGACGGGACTTCAATATCTTAGGTTCAATTCCGCTTCTTAGGTATTTACAGTTGCACTTATCTGAGTTACTGAGCTGCTACTGCCTGAACAGAATTAAATATCAGATAAAATAAGTGCCAGTGTTTAATGGCATGAAATAAACTGAACTATAGCTCAAGAATTTTTTAGTATTAATATTCTGGTTATAAGAGCTAGAATTCAAATTCCCATCTAATTTTGATTCCTGCAATTAGTTTAATTTTCCAAGATATTTACTGGTCAGTGCTGAGGCACACTGAGTTAAAATAAATCAAGTTAAAAAAATTATTTTGATATTTATTGGATTTTAATGGGTTTTGTGCTCCTTAATTTTTGTTTGTTTCCTTTAGTTATTAAAACATTCAAATTGTTTTTCCACAGTCTGAAATACTATTGAGATTGGTAACTACTATATATATACACTATATAAGATTTGTAACAATTATTTTGAAATATTTATATATATTCATTTCTTAACATCCCTATTCCTAATTTCCTAAAGCATTTGTATGTACTTTTTACTATATTAGCCTTTCTGTCCAACAGTGCACATCAACTCAGACGGACTATTGATAGCGATCGTTAATAACTTTCATTACCGAGTTCCTAGAAAAATAACTCTCTGCTTTCTTATGTTTCCAATCACATACTTAAAGCATTAATTCTTCCAAGGATATCAATGTTTTGTTTATTTTGGTATGCCTTTAATACATATTTTAAGCAAAAAAAAGATCATTTTCTAACAAGAAATAATGCAGTGGATTATTTTGGTACTTTTGACATGATCATAGGACTCATTCTGGATATGAGCTTGTGGGGAAGGTTGTGGCCAAACAGTTGGCTGTATTCAAAAGTGGTTCAAAAGTTACTGCCTTCATGTTGACATGTGGCTATCCACGTGCTTCCTCTTAGCCCACCACTCTGCCAGCTGAAATGCCTCTAAACCTGAAAAAAATGTGCTTGTACCATATCTTTCTTTGGGCAAGAGTCCTGCTGATGTTGGTGATGTGTTGCCATGGTACGAACACTTGCATGTTTGCAGGAGCTAGAGTCCATCAGCAGTGCTTCCTTCTCAAAGTGGAAAAGCTGTACCAAACTGTAAAAATATATCTATTTTAAAGCAAAATCTTGGGAATCAGAAACTTTGAGGAAGAATATTGGAGGAAGAAATGTCTTTCAAAACATTTATAGTAGCTTACATATTCTGACTCAGAAAAGTGGACTTTTAAACAACTTTTAAGAAAGATATTTAGAAAATGTCAAAATTTTATCAAACTTCTAAAAACACACATTTTTTTTAAATCTTGCAGAAATTATTTCCAGCATTCCAGCCTCACGCTCTCTGCAGATATTACTGAACCCCATAGGGCCACATTGTCTGTGTCATTGATTTTTTGCGCAGACTCTGCCCATTCTGGATGGGACCCTGGTAGGTGACCTCCAGGGAAATGTAACCAGTTGTCCCAGAGATGCTCCAGAGAGAAATAAGACAGAACAAAGAATTTTGAGGAATAACGAGATATGTATAAAATCATATATAGAGATAGATAGATGTACATGTATATAAAACTATAAATAACTTGTATGTCTTTCTACGTTGATTTTAAACTGAGAACAGCAGTGTGGGAATGGCCCTGCCATGCTGTGTGTGATGTAGAGTCGAGCCCATGTTACATTCACTTTGAGTGGTGCTGGTCCCATCTGCCCAGGCATACGTGTTCCGGATAGCCTCTTTGTTTCATCACCCTTATCTATCTGTCACTGTAGAAAGGTATATACTTATTTGGGGATAATCCTTGTGTTCGCTTAAGGAAAATGCCTCGCAGTGTATCTGAGCATTTCAATCACAACTTGACAGCTTGTCTCCATTTAACCCTGAGACCCGACCGTTTTTAGCTGCAGCTATTTCCATGGTTGCCTCCGTTCTGTGTCATGTTTCTTTGAAACTATAAAATCCTGTACGGTTACCTTGGGTTGAAATTCCCCTATTTCTAAAGTAGGCCCATATACACAGCAAGATCAACAAATACTTCTGTCTTCAGGTTTTATCTCTGGATTATTCCACATGGCTGCTCTGCACTTCCCATGCACGCTACAGCTTTGTTATCAAACCCCAAAGTTGTCTCATGTTAGCAATTGTTTGCGGAGCTCCATACCTGTTACTGTTAGACCTTGAAACTACTGCTGGATTAGCTTTAAAGTTGAAGTTTTTCTTCCTCGTTAACATCCCCCCCCTTTTATTTTCCCTGCCTTTAGACACCCAACCCTGTAAGTAATCTGTATTTCAAACCTGGGAATAAAACTGTGAATAAAACTAAGTAAATGTAAGATGATTTTATCATAAATTAGCATTTCATCACTTCAAGTAAAGCTATGGAATAGCTTATTAAGCTTATTGGGAAAGTTGATGCAATTCTGAATCTTATTTGTACCAGTTTCTGTGCCTCTGGCTCCTTGTAGCTGCAGAGCAAATGTGTCTTCCCTGAACTTGGTCCTTAACTTCAAAAAACTTAGTGATGTGTACCATTTTGGGATGTAATTCAATATCCAATTTATTATGTTATGTTATCTTAATTACTAAATACTGTTCGAGGTGGGAGTGGGGAGAGGAACGCACAGGGATTTAGTTGTTACCCTTTCATTTAGTTATTAGCACTTTTCCTGATACAATATTGGAATTCCTTCTCAACTTAGCAATCTTTTCACTTCAACACTAGGCATTTTGCTCACCTAATGAACTTCATTAGTGAGTATGACTTAGCGTGAGTTTTATGTAGCTCACCCAGTTCTTTATATTCATCACTAGTTGCAATCCAAAACTGAAGCACATCAAACAACAGCCTCTAAAAACACTGGAATGGGCATGTTTGCAGACCTCTGAAAAACACTGAGCTGTTGATTACAGAGATATTTTTATGAGCAAGTAGGAAACATTTCTGAAGAGATCATTTACACCGAGGCTGGTCTGATTGAGTTATATGCTGGATCTGTATGGCTTTTTTGTTTGTTTTCTCCAAGGGAAATCATAATAAAAGGTGAGACTGAAAATAGGCATCCTGTCTGACAGTTACAGATGCATTACTACAAATAGTGGGATTTCTGTGGCCTTTTTGGAAGTTACAATGAAATCAATTTTGTGATAATTATTCTACTTCAGAGAAACTGAAGCATCAGCTTAGTATTTTTTTGCTATAATGAGTGACCCTTCCGATAATACAATAATTAGAGATTACAAAAACTGTTCAGCATCTTCTATAAAAGTATAAGTACCTACAAGTGCAACAGTGATATAAACTTAAACTTGATCTGTTCCCAGCACTGCTGCAGCTTTTCCCTGGGTGTGGGTCCTCCTGTGGCTCTACCACCAGGAATGTAAGAAAGTGCAGTTCATCTTCATAATATAAGCAGCAGTCTTACCTACCTGAGACAAAAACTGTCTTGACGTTTTGGTTTGCTTTCAGAGACAAGTGGAGGGAGATGGGCTTTATTCCATTTTACCAACACAGTTGCATCTTAAGGTGCTCAGCTATCCTGTAAACATTGGCTTAGTAAATGGTTTTGAGGATGCTGTTTACCTGTGGTCTTGAGTCTTGTGTGTCTTATGTGGGTTTTATGCCAAAATAATTATTAAAGTATGAAAAGCTTTTTTGGAAAAGAAACAGTGACCCTAGATCACACTCAGATCCATACACTCAATAACTTGGGTTTTAGTTTGAGCTTAAATTTGCTGCTTGACTTCCTCTCAGGATGTTATGGAAAGCTTGAATACAAATCCTATAAAATTTTACATTGGTACCTTTTAATCTAGCTTAGTTTTAATTAATCAAAATGACAGTTTTAAGAGGAACTCGGAAAACAGCATACCAAACAGAATGCCACTGTAATTTTAAATGTATTTTTAATTTCCTCTGTCATTATCTAGAGTATTGTCTTCAATTTTGATCAAGTCACCTTGAGAAAAACAAAGCAATAGGACTAACCTGAATTTTCTAGGACTAAGAAAGGACTTGCATATCATACACATAAAAGCTACTTCACATCGCTCTCGAGTGTGATGCGTATGTTAACAGAGTTCACGAGCAGGAAGAAGAGGTGTATTGTTACTATTGTATAGTTATATTTATTTTTAGTTATAGTTATATTTAGTTCTGCTTCAAGGGTCTGCAGGGTGTTTGGGCCTTCAATGTACAGGGCAGTTGTATAGGCACATAATAAACTGGATAAGGTAATGGACTGAATGGAAACAAAATCATCTTGCAGATGCTTTTAGGCATTTCTCATGTTTTGAATTCTGGACGTCCCTTCTCGGACCGGTATGGCAGATGCCACTTAAACTTTTGTGCCTACCAGGATCAGTAATCTCTGATTTTATACTGGAGAAGCTGTTAATCCATTTACATGCTTTATGCACTTACAGATTCATGTAAAGTGGAGGCTTCGGTATAAAGCTTAAAACTGACTTTTGTAACACCTTCATGGATATTACAATTACAGCATTTGAGCCCAACTCTGTAGAGAAGGTAGAAATGGGTTCCAGCAAGAAAACTATTTGTCACTAGCAATTATTAAAAAACTTTACAGTTAAATTCAAGACATCACCTTTTTCTTAAAAACAGAGAGGAGTGAATTATTATTTTAGGTTTCATCTGGGTCATTTTCAAACATGAATAAAAGATGTCCCTTGCACAAATCATTCATCTCTATGAAGCCTTATTGAAGGGTTGCAGAAATGACCAGCAAAGGTGAAGATTTTCATGCAGATTTCTTGGTGATGGAAAGCCTTTTTAGAAACAAGGGTGGAAAGCAAAATGTGAGGAGAAATACAACTACAGGGGAAGAAAATGGAGTGCTTTACTCAAATGGCATCCTGACCAAATTAGTTCAGGCTCTGAAGGCTTATTTTCAACAAAATATGTTCACTTGCATATTAAGAGTGTCCTCATGAGGAATTCCTACTGTGTACGACATCAGTCATAGACCAATCTTCTTCTATTGAAATCGCTCTGTGAAAAGGTGATTTAAAGTCTATGGTGATTGTTACTGTATTATACGTAAGGGTACAGTGAAATGAGTAAAGCCTTATTGTCTGGATACCACACTTCAAAATTCATATTACATTGAATCATGTAGCTCAGTCATAAATCACAGTCGTACAAACCGAAGATGAAGATACAGAGTCTCTTATTTCTGTTTTATTTGTCACTGTGCTGATCCTACCTGCTTACAATTAGTACTGCTTAAAAATCAGCTGTGGCTGCTTGGAAAGAAAATCACAAAAGCATCAATAATTGAAAAAATAGTTTATATGAGCAGTATTTTGGGATGTCTACTACAAATATTTGTAAGTGGACACTGGCTCAACAGAAATCATGGAGGAATAACTTGTAATTAGAAAATTTAACTGCAAAGCTTATCTCTGGACACATAGATTATTTGCTCTGCTGTGCAATTTTTTGGTAATAAATCAGAAAGTTAACTTGTAATATGATGCGAACCCCCCCTCCTTGTATTTCATCAGGCAATACTAAAAGTTGTTAGTGGTGTTTTCTATTGGCTCAAATGAAATTAGTGAGAATATATTGAAGTCACACAATTACTAAGTTTTGAAGAAAAGGAAATCTATATTATATCCCAGAAAAAGTGCTTAGAGAAAACACACAGACAGAAAAAGCACTCAATTTGAATTTACAGTAATCAGTATGGCTGTTAGTTATCTGTATAACAGACAAAAATCTGAAAAAAGTTTAAGTTTGGGAGATTATCGGAGGACATGTTGTAAACGCTAGCCCTGATATGCTTCCTTTGGTTTTCTGATACTGTCTGTCTATGGCCACCATTTGAGATGAAAGCTTGGGCTAGGTGGCACTAAGTCTGAACCTGTTTGGCTGTTTTTTAATGTTCTGAGACAAAAACAAACTAAGAAATGAGTTTCTGAAGGAAGATTTCTTTTTTCTTTCTTTTGTGTTTTAGATTCCCGAGAGATCTGATTAAAATTAAGGCGTCTCTACCTTGGACCTTCATATACTTGCTCTTGTGGTAACCTTGATGTCAGTAAGCAGCACACCAGTTTTCAGTAGCACTAATAGGAGGTATTGCACGTAAGAATGGGGTTGCATACCCTACTGCAGTAATGATTCAGAAGGTCCACAAAATAAAAGCTTAAACAGTTCCTCCCGCTATTAATTTGAGTGATATTATTTCTGTGTCTGTTATTTCATTTGGGCTTTAGAGGGATTAATTTACTGTAAGTGTCTGAATCACAATAGAAATGCTGATTGTATTGAAATTACCCTAAATGAGTCAGAAAAATGGGCTTTTAGAGTTGAGCTCCTCCTGCTCATCTTTTATTTCTTGGAATACTTCCCTGCTTTGCAACATGTTTTCTGTCCTTATAAAATGTTCAAGTTGTACTTGATTCCTGGAGTTTCAGGAAGCCTTAATCTAGCCTGATCTGTTTATTTTTACACATTTTAGGCATTGGAACAGGCTCCCCAGGGAGATGGTAGAGTCACCATCCCCGGAGGCGTTAAAAAAAAACGTTTAGATGTGGCGCTTCAAGACATGGTTTAGTGGGTTTAGCAGGCATGGTGGCATTGGGTATATGGTTGGACTTGTTGATCTCTGAGGTCTCTTCCAACCATAATGATTCTATGATTTGGCTACACCATGGTTTTGCAATAGGTAATTAAATATCAGTTAAATGAAAGTTTGGGGCTAGGGAGAACTATATATGTAATTTTGGAACCTGCAAAAATCTCTCAGGGATTTCTGGCCTGTAAAAAATAGTGTGGTGATGCTCAATAAGCTCCCACAGCATAACTTCTTGATCCATAGAAGTGGCCAAAATACTGATAGGAGGAGTCAAGTACCAATAACCTGGTGGTTGTTCCGACAGCCCTGCACAACAGTCCATGGCTGATGTGTTGAAGTCTGTTGCTGGATACAGCAGCAAATGCTCCTTCACAGTGCATTATTTAGGAACCGGATTACCAGAGAGGGTGTAAACTCCATGGGAATTGACTGAATTGAAGACCTACCATGGGCAATAACCTTTGGCCATGACTCTATCTGGTTTTGCTAGCTATTAATCTAGAAACTTCAATAGCTGAAACAAAATATGGTAGCTGTCTGTCTTCAAGATGAATTTTTGTTTGTATTCATGAATTTTCATACAAATATTGTGTGTCAGAAGAGTTGACAGAGGTATGGGATACTGGGATCTGCTGGCTAGCCTTAGGTATTCTGTGATGTGTAATGTAACATGGAAGTGTTTAATATCAGTGTGGCTCAGCTGGCAAAATCAAATTAGTCTTACAACAGTAGTCTGAAATCTTAATTCAAGCCCCTCCTTCCAAAACTGTGGTTTTGACATTTCCATTATTTTTTATGTCACCTAGTACATTTTCCTTAATTGCTGTGTGTATATATAGGCATTGCTCTGTAAAACCTGGAAAACTGTAGTCCATAGCAGCCAATTTACACTACTTAGCAGCTGTTAAAAAGGATAATTGCCTGATGTTAGCAGCACCTAACATTATTTCTAAAGCTAATTACACCCAGTTTACTCTCCCTGAACTCACCCAGCTCCAGGTATGTTTCCAAACCATGGACTGATAACAGAAATAATTTGTATGCATGCCAGCTATGGTCTGTGTAGATGTAGTTTGAAGTTTTTGTGACTGCACTGGTAAATCAGAGCTGAATGTGCCTTGCTGAAGTACCATCTCAGAAGTGCATGACACGAATGCTTTCTGAATGTAGATGTAGTGGTGGTGTTGAGTGCTATCCACTCCCTGGGGATTTTAGCATAGGATTGAAAAGTCAGAAGAAAACAATCCACAAAAACTTCCACAGGTCAGCAGATGACTAAATCTTTTGTTAAGATATTTTCCGGAAAATTGTTGCAACAGAATAATTCTCACCTTTTTTTTTTTATGAACTTTATCGTGTAAGCCCGTAGTCCTGTTCACTTAAGTCTTCTTGACTTCAGTGTGAGTTCACAATGTGGAGAGCTTGTAAGATTACATCTTTTATCATTTTCTTTTAAATCCAGCCTTTTGATTTCTGTGAGTTCCAGAGGTGGGTTTTTTAAAGAAATATTTTAGTTTTATTTGCTCTATAGCCTCCTGCTAACAGCAGTCTAAACTTTTCCAATTTATATAAATGACTTGTTCTTCAGCTTCTGTGCAGGTTTATATATGGAATACAGCAGCATAAATTACCCGCTAAGAAAAGGTTTATTGAATGTTAACATTTTTACATCCAGTATCAAATTGAAATAATTGCCATAAAGGAAAATGCCCATAACAAATGATGGTCATTGAAAATAGAAATCATAGTTTCAAATAAAAACAGACAATCCTTCAGAAGTTGTGGTAAACGAATGGCTGATGAATGGATAGTTTAGTTGGTAAGCAGGGATTTATTAGCTTCTGTAGATCATGATGAAAGATGTCTGAGAAAATAATTGGTCTCATTTTGTGAAAATAAGGCAGTCCATTAAAACTGCTGCACGTAATGATCAAAGGAATACTAATATGTCTTTTAAATTCCTGTGACTTTTAGCACCACCAAAACCACTCTAAATTCCAGCCAAGAGAGAATGATTCAGTTCATCCATAGTATTTTGTTTGCACATATATGTATCTGTGGAAAGATACTTGTGCGTGTGTGTGCACATAGATAGCACGAGCCCCACCATGCCAGCAGGTTTAAGCCACTGGTAGCCCCTCATGAGGTTACAAATGCAGGCACAAATCAGTAGCTAGATATCAGTAGTTGGTGTGGAATACTTACAACTGATTTCAGGGGTGAAATTGCACTGATGAAAAGGGAGGGTGCCTTTCACAACAACGCCTTACAGATGTAACACACAGCCTTTCAGCAGCTACATTTAGAAAGTAGAAAGGATTGCATGTTTTCTTTGAGACAGTAAAGCAGTACTGATATCAGTAGTTAGGACACAGAGCAATAAAATGTTTTCCTATGTGCCTCTATAGATGCAAAAATAATTCATAACGAGATGTGAATAAAATATATGTTCTTTGTTTTCGGGACAGAAATAGGTAAAACTAAGAACTGCTGACTAATGTGGAAAATAAAGATGGAGTGGAAATGCTTCACTGGCAGTAATGCATTTTCTGTAGGTTTGATAAAGACAGGAAAATACATTTTGTCTTTTCAAACATGCTATTGCACATTTAGATCAATCATCTAAATGTGCAATTAACCAGGTATATAATTAATCAAAACATTGAGACATTAATAGAGTATCATTGTTTGATTTTGTTGATAAGTTAGTGCCTCAACAGAATCTTGTCTGAAAGGATTTTTTCAATACTGACTTCAGAATTGGTTTCAAAATGAGAAATGATTTGCCATATGGAAGCACTTCTGAAAATGTTGCTGTGTGGTCTTAAGTGCACAAATACTGAAGCCTTTGCATGTTGCATCTCCTGTAGCGATAAAGGAATATGAACCTATAAAGGCACACTGCCAGATATTCCAGTACAGAAAAATGCACATGGGGAAAGTCTGAGTGAGAAAATGGCAGGTGAAGTCCAAAATGTTGCACATTTTTCTACATATTTTTGCATTTAATAAAATTTATCTCATAATAAGCCTATATTCCTTTTCCCAGCCAGGCCAGAATATTTCATAAATAATTTCTGGTTTCTATTATTCTGTGGCAGAACCACATTTAAGAAAAACAAGTGAGCTGTTTTGATATAGAAAAATCAATGCTTGAGTTTTCAAATGGCTCAGTACTTTGGATACCAAACTACCTTGACAGCAAACATGCCTGTAAACGCAGAACTTTTAACCTCCTCCTTGACACTGTGATTTATAAATCTTTGTTCTTTTTTCATTTTGATAAAACAAAAAGTGTTTGTTGCCCTTCCAGTTTTCAAACTCTGCTGTGGTTGGAAAACTGATCTTTTTCATTCTTGGTGCCAGGGAGACAATCTTCTGTGAGTACAATGAACTTTGTTCAAAGTATGACTTTTTGATAGGCATAATTTTGAAATGCAGAGGATCCTGAAGTTTGATGGCTTTTGAAGATTCTTCTTTGTCACCCTTGAAGCATTGCTTTCTCTATATGGGAGTATTTGATTTTGATGTTCATGTTTTCAGACCTCAGTCTTATCTTACACTTTCCCGTCTGCTCCTCTCCTTACTGAGTGGTGGTAGGATTTCACAGGACCTTCTGTATATGAAATGCGTGCAAATCTGAATCTTTCATCAAAAATAAGATTGAGTCTGGCCTTATCCTTCTTTCCTCTACTTCTGGTAGATTTGCAGGCGAGTATATTTCTTGCCTAGGTAAAGCCAGTGTAGAAACAGGCACATTTTTATTTTTAATGAAAATCCAGATTAACACCACTCTAATGCCTACTCATATCTCTAATGTAAAAAGTGAATTAGGTTGGAAATTACTTTTAGTTTTGCAGTAAACAGTACCATAAAATAGATATGAAACTTAGAAGGGTAGAGTGTCTATGTAAAAACACCCATATGTGTGTGTAATGGCTTCCAGTAGACTGAGATAAATATACATAACTAATAAGAAATATTCCCAAACTTGAACAAAGATCACTGAGCAGGCTTACAGGGCAAGTATGTGCCTGTATGTTAACAGGGCAAGTATATAGCAGCTTGCTGGATTATACAGGTTTTTAATATATAGATGATGAAAGAAAATTGAAACGTTTGGTTTTGCTCCCAAACCTGCTCCTGTAGTTTTGAAAAGCTTTACCCTTCTGTCCTTCAAACCTTCTGTTGCTGCAAGACCAACCTCTTCTGCAAAACAGAAACATCATATGCTGTGGTTTTTAAAGCTGCTGTCATTTCAGTTAAGCATTTTCAATCTGAAAAATCTACCGAAGTAGTCCAATTTATTTCTAAGGATTTGATATGGTGGCTCCTGTAGTAAGAGGCTGTTCCCTGCAAAACAGCTCAAAGTATTGTGTGATTGTACCGCTGCTGCTTTACAACTCTAGGAGTGGTTCTTTCAGATCTTGTGTTTACTTACATTGTTTTTGATGATGCTTTTTTTTTTTAAAGCCCTTGGTCATTTCTCAAAGTGCAACTGAGAGCTTATTGGCCAAAATCAGATGGGTGGCACCAAATGGGACTGCATGGGGGGCTTTTGCTGCAGCGATGTCTGCAGGTCAGTAGGAAAAAACAAAGGAAACTTGCTTTAAAGATCAGGAAGAGGAGTTGTGATTGCAGCCTCACTTCTTGTGGAGGTGTTAGCCACCTTGCATGTGTTGGGAGGGTGGCATGCAAGTATTCAAAACCTGCTTGGACAAGACCCCGATCCCCCTGACCCAACCCCAGTCCTGCTCTGACAGGGTGACCGGACAACCTCCAAAGGTCCCATCCAGTCTAAAGCATTATGTGACTCTGGGCAAGACCATGAGGTGACACTAGGCAGGTCGGTGCTGACTTCACTGGGAAAACTCCAGTGATTGTGGCAAAGGCAAAAAAAAAACAAAGAAGCTTGTGACTCTGGATTGCATCTCTCTTCAGGTATCTGAATACAGAAATGCCTTCTGTTTTCTGGGATAGTATTTTTTGCAGTTGTATATTACTTGTAGAAATGGCGGGTTTGGAAATGACTTTTAAATGAATGAAAGTTTCTTAGGCAATGAGACTTGTTACACAAATGAAAATATCCTTTAAGATCAAAATTTACTGTCCTCATGCTAATATCTGTTTTTCTTGTGTTACTCAATCAAAGGGTGATGCCTCTGGCAGAAAACTTAAGAGTCTGTTACATAGCAAGAAAAACTCAAATAGAATTTAGCTCAGCATCCGAAAATGCAGTTGCTTGAAAGATCCAAAGACGCTGCATGCTTTCCAAAATGCCTGTAGTAACTCAATTTGTCACCAAAGCAAACAGGCAGAAGGTTGAACTCATTGACAGGCACAGAGGAAAGGAACATGATGACGGATGGTAGATGTCCTGCAGCTGAAAGAGCAACATTTTGTGAGCAGGACCAGATCCTGCCAGGTGCTTGGGGCTCTTTATGCCATTGCCTCTAGGACTTCAGAATTGCATCCTGAGAGAAAACCTGCAGATATTTCATAATGAGGTCATTAACTGAAGAGAAAATTTTCCTGTAAGGAAATGCACTGAATGTGGCAACTGCTGATGTTGGATCTTTTCCTTAACTGATCTTCTTTGGGCAAATATGAGGGATGTTACAAGCACTATTGTAGTTTTCCTAAAATCTGAACTGATTAGCGTAACTTCTCAATTGCTTCAATGTGTGCTGGAGGTGATAGGTGTGTAGTCCTGTTCCCTCCCTGACAGTGTCACCATCTAGGAAGGTCACCTGAAGGATGCAAGGAGACTTATCAGTCAATCTCTCACTTAAGAAACTGATGATACAAGCAAATATAATATCCTGAAGTCATTTAATAAGGTCCTAATAATAAGTTATATAACAGCAAGGTTTTTCCAACACAGGGGAAAAAAAAATAGTTTAAAGCAAATACTGACTGTAGACTCAATATGTGTTTAAGCTGGACCCCAATGTTTTCGTTTGTGTTTTGCCCCTCCAAATGTATCGAAGGGAGGGGATGGCACTGTAGAAGCACATGGTGTGATACTGTATTATCTCAGATAAGCTCTTTTCCAAAGCTGCACTTACTACCGTTAGCAGGAACACAGGTTTATTCCGTGCAGTACTGGTTGGGAAATAAAGTTGGCTTTGTCTAGCCTTGACCAAACTACTTTCCCAAGCTGAGTTCAATGTAGGATGTGGTCAAATGCACATTGCGGCTGGGAAAGGGCAAGCGACAGTGCGGAGGGACCACCCGGCAGCTGAGGTGGTGCCTGCCCACAAGCCCTGCTCTGCTTCAGTCTGGAGCCAAGCAATTCAAAACTGATTGTCTTAGTATTTAGCACGAGCTCAGAGCAAGCAACTGAACAGTGATATCACGTGGTATAACAGATCAGAGCAGTGAGCTCACCGGCTTCTGGACTGTAACAGATTGCAGGAAGACATAAATTAAAGAATGCCAAGCATAGAGCTAATATATGATGCTGCTGTTTGTGGCTCAGGACAGTTGCAAGTTAAATTGCTGTGTTTTTCCAGCCTTGCAACTCCACAGGACGGAGAGTGACATTCGCTTCAATGCTACAAAATCCAGAGAGGTGGCCCTGCACGTTTTTCTGGTGGCTGCCAGCACTACGTTTTGTTGGAACTGCTTAAAATAGGGGAACTGGTGAAAACGAATCCTCTCAGAGACTAGAAATGCTGTAAAGCCATAATGTTTTGATTCTCTGCCAAAAAGTAACTGCAAGTAGGAGTGTTATTGATAAAAATAACAGAAGAAAATTACATTTTTGGTGTACAGATGAGGCCACAACCAATGTATCAAACAAGGTATTTCCCTTTGGGTGAAAAAACCCACTGTTTTCTACAGAGTGGGAGAAAACCTTCAGAATCCGTGCCTGACATAGCCTTCATCAAATGCATAGACAGATAGCCTCAAAATGATGCAATTTGTATTTTATGTTTCTGATAATACTAGAATATGGGTATTAAACATACTCTATATTCTGCCCTTTGCCTTGACAGATGTCTTGTCCAGGATTAAACTAATTACTAAATGTCTTTTCTGTCTGACAGTTGGGAATTTTAGGCTTCGGAGGTAAACAGGTTTTGAAGCGATCCAGTAATAGGCTTACAAGGCTGAGAGGCAACAGAGCTGAAAAGTGAAAAATCAAGAGGCTGGACCATTAATACCTTCTTGAAAAGTTAATCAGTTCATGACAACAGCCTGGAATCTAAATAGTGGATCTGCAGGGGGGTTTGCATCAGGATGAAATTTCGCACCACGTGCTCTGATATGCAATATTTATATAGTTAGGTGTTTGCATTAAATCTTTGTGGTTAAATACCTGTGTAATAAAGACGTAATGTGATCTTAGCAGGCTTTCCAGAGTTACCTGAACAGAAGGGGTAAAAGTCCTCAAAGAGCCCCTCCAAAGTAGATTGTCACTTCCTAGCAGGAGTTGTCTTGTATGCCTTGAATTTAGGCGTCTATCCTGTGCTTTGATTCAGTGCTGCGATGACCACGGCATGATGGAGTCACTGACTCCAAATACCCAGGAGAGGATAATGCCAAAGGACTATTAATGAAGGCTGAGGTTGGTTCTTCTGAGCCTTGTCAGGAAAGATGTCAGTGTTGGTGACAGTGGTTTCCATGGTGTCAAGAGGAAATGCAGAATATGAGAGGATCTCTGGTGGCTTTGGGGTCCAGGCAAGAGGTTGCAGGAGTTCAGATGGTGTCTGCTGAGAGGTTAGAGGTACATGGTTGCATCAGAGAAGGAAAGTTACGGGGAGGGTTAAAAAATTAATGACGAATGGGAAAAATGAGACTTGGGGATGAGAAAAGCTACGTGATAGTGTTACTAACTGAAACAAAAAAGTAAGAGGAGGGTTAAAGTAATATTGCTGAGAGTCTCCAAAGTATTTTGCAGAAACTGGTAAAATACTAGTGTCCATCTGCAAAAGAGGCTGCTGGTATTTTGTTTTTCCTGTTGTCTGTCTACATGGTAATTTATTTTCCTTAGGGCTGAAACGCATTTGTTTAATTACAGTCTTTCATTTCAATATGGTGGTAGCTATGTATGCTTAATTACCAGTAGCTTGTATGCAGATAGATATTGAAACCTTTTAACCATGAAATGTCTGGAAAATTCTAGGAGCGTTACTAAATAAAACATTAACATCTGGGGTAGAGTAATACTTTTGGATGTTAAAACTTAACTGCCTTTGAAATATTTAGGTTTCTTTGTTTTAAAGTGTAGATACCTAACTACAAGGTACATAGGAAGGAGCATGTCTGTAAGTCTGGCGATGTAATAGATGCTACCGAACTGTGCAATAGTGCAAAATGAAGCCAATCTGGACTTTTAGCATAAAGGCAGTGACATATGTGCCATTGAATTTCTTCCCTATGGGCACAGTTAGAAGAAGCAGACATTACTTTCTATGGACGGTGCGTAGTTCCAGCCCCCACTGGCACTGGAGGTTCGCTGCCTTCCTACCCACCACTTGCCGAAGTGCGCACATTTGCCGCATGCAAATCACCTGTAATGAAAGACCTTATGAGAAAATTGAAATTGCAATGATGAGTTGTGAGATCAGCAGGCACAGGGACGGATGGAGCCGCTTGCTTAGCTGGATTTACGATCCCCTCAGCTCCAGGATGCTCCGCTGGTTTTAGTAGGGCTGAAGAAACGTGTTGACAAATACACTCTTGTTACATTTTCTAAATTATTTCCTTGAGGACTCTTCTTTGCAGGAATTGCAGATGAATTAACTAAAAATGGGAATTAATTACACCCTCTGATTTGCATAGGGCAGTGACATGAAAGGGAAGGGGATAGGAACGGGCTCTGGCAGGGAATGATGCCCTTGAAGAAACAGATGATGAAATACCTTAACTCATTTCCTGACAGACTGTAATGATGGTCTGGTTTTAGGTAATAAATGACTTGGGTTCCAAAAACTTTGAAAACAAAATTGTGCCAAACTGAACCAAGAAATTTTTTAATTAACAAGTATTTGGTGAAACAAATAAAGCCCCAAAAATATTTACATAAGCTTGCTCCAAGTGTCTCAGTACTTAATTACTTACTTTAGAAATGCAGAGAAAACATTGAATTTTTTGTCTCATCTCTCCACCATCTTTTTCAATGTCATGTGTTAATTAAAAGCTTACAATCCCAATACGCTTGTGAATTTATAGTGAATTTTTTACCTAGAAATTAAATACATGGATGTCATTCAGATTTTTTTTTTTTCAAGCAGAGGCAGTCTTTTATTATTACAACAGTTTTGCAATTCAGATCTGCAGTTTTGTGGCTTGTGCATCATTGCATCACACAAGTTGTGAGTACATACCGCTTATTAACCAGAACTCTTGTGCTTTACATGGTAAAAAAGGAAAGAGAAAAACCTGTAAAGACACTCTTGTGTTGAGATATAAATTTCTGCTACACTCCACAGCCCCTGTATTATATACGTGTTATATATATATATATATATAGTGGTAACTCTAGTTATTTTCCAATTTGCTGAACAAAGTCGTATAAGATTTTGTGTAGTAACTCTGTTTTTATTTGAATAACTTCCCAGGTAAATTTCTACTCTTACTATTAATTGTATACTTCTATAGAAAATACTGGTAATTCTGGTAAATGACATTAAAAGGGAGGGAGGGAGTCTGTGAATCTTAATTGAGTCATAATTGAGTGAGTGTGGATCAGATGTTATTCCCAGAATAATTGGTCTGGTTTTAAATATGTTGTAAGATTTTTTTCTATAGAAAAAGTCATAAAGGAAATATTTCTTTTATGAATTTCTGAATCCTGTTATATTTTCTAAATTTACATATTTTGGCAATATATACCTGCTTGGCCCTTTCCTAAGAATGGTATTAGCAATGTGAGAAAAAATGAACTACAGGCGATAAAATTAAAGGAATAATCAGTTTAAATTTTATGATGATGAATTATTGGGGTTCTCCTAAGGACTTGCCTTATAGTTTCCAATAATATCGGATACACAACTCCTCTCTTTAGAAAGCTTTTGTGCAATATTTAATTCCAAACTCACCCACCTCTGCCCACAGCTATTCAGGCAGGTGGCCGGTGGCCTTTAAATCCCTGTTTGTCAGAGTGCACCAGTATCTCTGATCCCCCCCAGCGCAATGTTGTTATAGGGACTGTCTCTCAGTCGGTGTAAGTGGGGTTGGTACACCTCCTGTAACCTGAACTAAGCAGATCATCTTGGATAAATACAATTTACAGGCTTTGCATTCCTCCTTTACACCCTACTTTTTCCATTGTTTTTCTGCCACGCGATTCCATACCTGCAGAGGTGCCTTTGCAGAGCGCGCAGCAACCCTGCAGCTGCTGCAGGCGGTTGGGGAATCGATGGGGCTGGAGCACAATTAGCCCATGGGGTGCCACCTCTAGTCCAAGGCACCTTTTGCTGCTCCTGCTGTAAACCTATAATGTTACTGCTCAGGGTTTCTCTAGTCCAGTCTTTCAGCAGCTTAGATTGATTTGGTGAAACCAGTTGTTGAAATCATAGCTGACCCCAGATTGCCTCCCACCTCCTATCAAAGACAGCTGATATTCAAAGGTCAGTCTCTGAGTAGCTGCTCCTTTCTCTTTGTCTCCTCTGTGGCCTACCCTGCCCTTGGGCTATCATCCTTAATGCAGGGTGAAGTCCCAAATCTCCACACATAGCTGCATACACCCCTTGATTTCTTCCCCAAGAGACTGATAACCTCTTCTGTTGTCTCTGAATAAAATATTTCCGTCACGTGAACTGTCCAAAATGTGTTTGCCATGCTGGTGCGGAGAGGGAAACAAATGATTAAAAGGGACCAAACGGCAGCCGCAGAGGTGGGGAAAAATTTGTTTTCCTTATGGCAGAAGCAGCTGTATCCCCAGCACCAGAGGATGGCTCGTGCAAAGCACCTTCTGTTTGATTTTGCTGGATGGTTTCAGATGGCCATGCTGCGAGCAGAAGATGCAGCCTCCCTGAGTTGTACACTTGGTAATGAAGGAAGGCGGAACCAAGATGCATTTCCACACAGGCAGATTTTGATGCAACTGATACTGGTTTCCTAAAAGATAAGAAATCCCTCGCAAAACTGTCTGCAGATGCACTTGTCTAGCATTTTCTATTAATTAGTTTAGTAATCCCCTACACAGCATGTGGCTATTATGGGCCTTACTCATAGGGTGTGTCTAACCCCTCCCTGCATGGTAGGGGAAAACTAAGCACAGCCTGAAGCTGTGAGTTTTCCTGGAGTGGAGGGCATCTGGTAGCAGACATGTGCAAGTTACTTGTGTCAATGTGAAATATTGTCCTGCTCTAAATCTTTTTGTGGAATTTAGTCTAAAACTGTAATTCTGATCCTCAAGTGACCCTACGGCTCTGTCTCATGGCAGTTTAAGATTGAGATATAGATTGATGTCTTTGGGTTAGATTTCATTCTGCTAATCAGAATACCTTGTCGACTGAAAGCCATGCTGACAGGGACTTTGTTTCTGGCTGAGCAAGTATCTCAAAGAGCCTGAGTGTTAGGAAGAAGCATCTCACTAGCTCTTTGGCTTCTCTGCCTAACAACTTCCAACCTGCCTTGCTTACACTTGTGCATGGTATAATCCCAACAGGTACTGGAGCACAGACAGATTATCCATCCTTTTGTGTATTGAGAGCTTTCGGCAAGAGTATGTAGCCCAAGTGAGGAGGGGTGCCTTTTAATTTTCTAGAACAAAATGGCATCTTTTCACTGCTATCTCATGCTTTCCTCCTAGATTTCTGCTAGCTGGTCCACTAGCTCAGCGAAAGGCGGCATATGCTTTGTGGCTGACCAGCCTGAAGCTATCTGTAGGCTGGCTGGCCAGCTGGGTAGCAGGTACGTGCATTCACACTGGCCAGCTGGGAGGGATATTCAATTTTGGCCATCTGGCTGCTGTCTCTTAAGATCAAAGAAATAAGTCAAAGACCTGAGTATTGGCAGCTGGAGGGCCTAACAAGTGGATGTGAGATTACATGTGAAAAATAGACTTTTCAGATCTGCTTTGCATGCTTCTAAGAATCTAACCAGCAGATTATTTTTTTTTTGCAGTTGGAAGATTTTTTTTAATTTTTCATGTGCTGATAAAGAGTATAAGGCTTTTACACTATTTTGACATTTTAACTGAAAGAGGAAGTTGTATTTCCTTTTCTTGATGTATGACAGAATTACACATTCTATGCTATTTTTAAAAATGTAAAGGAAAATACCACTTTACTGATTGAAATACTGTTGTTCTTTCCTATATGAGAACAACTCCATGTGTTGCAATGTAAAAGCTCAACGCTTTGATCCTACTTTTCAGTTCACCAGATACCCTCTTCTTAGGCTGTATCAGATGTGAACAGTCAAGCTGTGTGTTTTTGGAGGGGATTTCACCCACAAGGCAAAATATGTAATGTGTATATATATATATATATTGAGGTGTTACTTTGAGCTAAAGATTGTTTCCATGTATAATTTAACAGATATGTGTATTAAGCTGACTACCACATGGTTCAGATACCTTTTTTTTTTTTAAGAATGTCTACTGCTTCCAGAGGTGATTTTTTGTCTATTTTATCTATTCTATTTTCAGTATCGTCTTCCATTCCTACTGTCTAGAACTTTGGGCATTTTATTGGGCTATATGTTGACTTATTTTTTTTTTATTTTATTTTTTTAAACCATACAAACAAAGGCTATTGAAGGGTAGCAATAGATAGGCTACCCTATTGAAGGGTAGCAATAGATAGGCTGTTTCTATATGTGAATACAGTTTCTCTCTTTACTAGTGTTTGTGGTTGTGGATTATTTTTTTTTTTATCCATACGACAATAAAAATAAGAAGATTCAGCATACCTATTCGTAATTCAGAGGAAATGTTGGAGTTACATTTGCTGTTTTACTGAGAATAGGTAATCTGGATGCATAAAAGCATCTAGAACCATTTGAGTTGTCCAAAATACCCATGCTAGGCTGGCATGTCTAACAGCACCTCCAGAAACCCTGCTGCCTTCTGGAGTGGGACCTGGTACACTGCTGAAGTTGGAATGGCACTAGGTATGTGTGCATAGGCAATGGGATAAACCCATTCCTATATCTCACTTCTAGCTGTGGTGCTGCCTGGGAACAAACTCAGCTTTTAAGGGTCTTGCTTCATATTTTGTAACTTGTCTCCCACTGCTTTTAATATCCTTTAGACGATCAATATAGCTTTTCAAAGAAGTAAGCGGTTTCAGTGAAACAGATCTATTAATTTAATGAAATTAGTGTCTGATAGTCTATGTGTGCTGATACTGTTGAATTCAGACTGAACAAACATGATTAAGACTTTTGTCATTGACTTCAGGAGAAATTAGTTTATAGATTCTTTATAGTAGATCAAACCTTCCCCTGCCTTGGTTATCCATCTGAGTTCTTGTTTTGTACAGTCTCCTCTTCCTCAATACTTCTTTCTCCTCCATCATCTCCTTTTTAAGTTTTTCCATTATTTTCATGCATACCTTTCTCCATCCCCACCATTGATTATTTCCTTCTGGAAGGAAATTTACTGACCTATACATGATGTATAGCAAGTACGGACTTAGCACTTAATTTGCTCGGACTGGAATTTCAAAAGGTGCTGGATGTGATTTGACAATCCTTTTGTGTTCAAGAGCTTGACTTCAATGGGTAGGTATTTTCTGAAGAGCATAAAGTGCATCATAACCATGGTACCACGGCAAGGACAGTCCTTCCCTGTCCTATGTGTTTTCTGATGAGAGAAGTGGGACTGCAATGTTACAGCTGGGTAAAGAAGAATGACCTGTTCATTGATAGCGTGGTAATAGTCGGATACAAGCTGAAACCTCTGCCTGGGTTCCTTGCCCAAGTCTAAACAATCTTTGTCTTAAGAAAAACAAAACAAAACATATGTAAAATCTTTACATACGTCTTTAAGGTATAAGGAAACTTTAATAAAACGTTCAATGAAAAAGTAGCAAATAGGTGTGATTGTGCACACTGCATGTTGTACTCCTACCTTCAGGAGCTAGGAAGCTGTGTCTACATTGCAAAGATGCAGACGGTTAGTCTCAGACCCCAAAACACAAAGGTACTTGTGTAGATGGCACATTCAGTATGTTGCCTACACAGTGTCTATAGAGCTAAGCATTCTAGATTAGAAAGGAGGAGATAGAGCGAATTGAGGAATATATATATATATATTTTTTTTTTTAGGATAAAATAGATGAAGCATGGACCAGACAGGCACACTGCACTGATGCAGGTGAATCACGCAGATAAATGATCATTTCCCTGTCCATGAATTAGCAACTGTTATTTCCCTTTCATTTGAAGCCTTGATTGGATAGCTAAACTAGAAACTAGTTTTAATTTATAATGATTGTCAATTATTATAATAGACCTTTGTCTTCTGCATCTTCACAGATAAGTAGCAATTTATCATCCACTTAATTGCATAAAAAAAAAATTCACTTCAGTGTTGAGTTAACCAGGGAAGCAGATTCTTCCTTTTGATCCTGAGGATATGAGCTGTAGTGGAGAATTTCTACTGCCTTCTGCCTGAAAACCACACCATACCTAATGACTCATTTGCTTTTAATAATGCTGCTTGAATAAAAGAGAATTTAAGTCAGAAGGACCATGCAAGGATGATTCACAATTCAAATTCAAAATTGCCTAGTCATTGAATGATATCAAACCAAAATGCATTCATATCTTTTTGGCTTAAAACACTCCCCTTGTGAATAATTGCATTCTTGCAGCTTTGTACTTGTTTTACTGTGCAACTGTCAGGGCAGATGTCCCTTGAGGAAAAGTTGCTACCTACCTCTGTGCTCTGGGTTTTTTCTAATTAAAGGTTACCAAATGCTTGTTAGAAAGTTCACAAGCAAGGGACAGAAAGCAAGCAAGCAGCTTTTCTGGAAAGAACAGGAAAGTGAGAACTGGGATGTGATCTTTCAGGGAAAATGGAGTCACATGTCTTGGTGATCCCACTGCAGATACCAGTTTGAGGTCACGCCTGGAAGCTGAAGGACTGAGGGAAGCAAAAGGAGACGTGCATTTGCAGACGTACACTTGCAGACTGTTGGTATCTGTGTGAATATCTGGCTGCTCCGTCCCCCCAAGGGTGCTGAGTGAGCTCTGCGGGTGCTCCCTCCGTGGGTGCAAACCCCAGCTGTCCTGGAGTAGCCACCTCCATTCTCCCAGCCTTCTCAAACATGTGTAGTGCAAGCATTTGATCCCTTTGTGCTGTTTCTACATATCTGAACTTATTGTATCTTGCTGTTTGTTGATGAAGAAATGATATTGATAGATCAATGGAATCGTTCCTGGAATTCCTGTGCTGTGACATGTCCCTGGTACAAATTATGGATATGCTCCAAGTCTCCTCTCTTTAGAGAGTGTTTTATAGATGCCTGAATTCTGGTAGCGTTTTCCACACAAGACTGGAAATGCCAATTTTGTAAGGAAATCAAACCCAACAGCAGTCTGTGTGGAAGCAGTGGTGCAACTGCTGAAAGAGTTTTCTCATTTAGCAAAAGCTGGAACTGCAAAGAATGGCCATACACCAGCTCGTAAACACCGAGATATCAAACAAATAAAAACCCACCCTGAAGCAGCAGAGGATGTATAAATACAGTGGTAGGCAGATTCAGGTGGGAAGCCAGGAGGTCTGGGGCTGCAAGGGGAAGATGGGCAGTAGCTGAATAACTCACACCGTGTCCGCACCACCATATTTTGCAGGTGCTGTGTAACGGGAGTGAACCTCTTCCCACCAGCCTTATCTACAGAAATTTCAGGTGGGAAATGACTACCTTGGGAATGGGAGGGAGATGTAGATGCAAAGTGCGTTAATGTGAGCAAAGTAAAGTCAGTCCAGTACAACATAACCTGCCAGCATATGCTAATTCTACAGTTTGTTACAGGAAACATAAATGAGAAAAATGAGATGCATAGTTCTTCTACCCAGATCTAACTTCATCAATTGTCAATTGAATCAGTAACAAACAGACAGGCATGGTTTGCTTTTGTCTCCAGGTAGCCATAACTCTATCCTTCTGCCTATATTGACACAAAAAAAAGACCTTTCTCGTTTGGACGATGACTATGAAAAGATGTCTCTGGATGAGGACCTCCAGACCGAGACCGTGGGCTTTGTTGCCTCAATACAATTCGCTTAAAGTTCTGTTCAAAGTGAACATTTACTTTAGAAACAGACACTGTGTACTTTTCTTTCATAACTATAGAAAGTATGCATATATCTAATGAAATATGAAAGGTCCTATATCTTATTCATGAACGCTGAAAGTTGCTCAGCAGCAGTCTTCAAATACACCTCTGCAAGTATCTAACTCTACAATTTATGTGACAAGTAATGACATGCTAACATCTTTGAAAGTTAAGTATTTGTGTTAATTATTAAAGAGAGACATTTCAAGTGACAGACTGAATGAATATTCTCTGGAAAGCCACCTATCTTCTGTTGCCAAAAAAAAAAGAGAAGTACAGAAGCCCTGTGAAATATTTAACTATATAACTTATAATTTAGTTCCTATGTACTACCTCTTTAAATATATTGGACTCTGTCTGATGAAAGCAGATGTCATTCTTTAAACAGAATTTGTGGCATGTTGCAGAAGAGACAGTCTATAAGAGCAGTCTGTGTCTAGAAGACTGACTTTTGTTTGTGTGTTTTTTCATAATGCTTTTCCATTGCTGAAATGGACTGACTGTGTTCTTCTGAAATAGTGATGCATGGAAATGAAATTAGTAGAAAATCAACATCAAGACAATAGAGGCTCTCATGCCTGTGTTTTGGCTTTATTTTGGAGAGAAGCAACTGCCCGTCGTGCAACACTATAGGGACAGGCAGCTTCTTGAGAGATCCTGGGTGCGACAAAGTTGTTTGAGCCGGCATTTTGTTTCTCCTAGACCCTCTGCAGATCAGGTCATTTCACGATGTCCACCATAGCTCAGACTACCCGGCAGGAGGCCCAGCTCGCTCAGTCCTGGGGGGAAGTGGCCGAGGACGGAGGTGCCGCAGGGCTCTGGGGATGAGGAGGGACCTGCCCTCCCGCTGCTGCTCCGGCCCGGGGCCTGCAGCTGCCGGTGCGTCCAGGCAGGGCCCTGCCCGCTGTCATGGGGCCCTGTTCCGCCGTCTGGGACGCTTGTGAAGAAGTAGGTGCATGACCAGCTCGTTTGCAGCTAATGGCCGTTTGCTTCACAAGATGGCGTGTTACTGGGGGCAGGGTGGGAGCAGGGGACACGAGTCACAGTGCCTGACCGGAGCTTTTTACCTCAGCCATCGTCTTGAGCTGACTGAATTCGTCAGTGCTCAGCGTTACCGCGTGTAATGGCTGACCCCTCTGTGAGTAGCGCTCATCGCAGCCGGGGGATCGGCGCATATGGCATCGACTTGTACTGCATTTGCTTCGTGTCATTGTTGAACTATGCTGGTAACAAATCTATTTTTCAGTTACTGGTTTAACACTGGTCTTGATTTATATTTTACTACTGCCGTTATTGTTAGTCAGTGTTTTTTGTGCTCTCTCTATATAAATACTGATGGCATTTGGGGTCTTGTTTCAGCTGGTCTGTAGCACAACGTGCCTTTCAAATGGGGAATCCTCATGGAAACACCGAATTGAACAGATCTAAGTTTCTTCTTTTCAAATTTTAATCAATTTCTCTAACCATAAAGAAAGACAATTTTGTTTCAAAGGTCTTATCAGCTGGTATGAAAATTCTTTAGAAATAATTGTATGCACTACTATACTGTTTAAGTTTCATACCTTTTATATTCCAGTAGGCTTATTCATGCTGCAGTATTCCCAGAAATAATAAAAAGTCAGAACAAGGAGATCTTGTATGACAAAAATTCAAACTCTTACAGCTAATTTTTTCTAACTCATTTGAAAGTCTCCTCTCTTACAAACTGACAGGTACTACCCAACATGATCTGTAGCATCTTTCATGTCATCCTGGTACATGCAAAGGAAAAGTGATGTCTTTCAGGGAAGAAAACATCTCATGGACATGAGAAGTCTTTCAGGTTTTTGTAGAAATACAATAATCTTGGGAACACATTCCTCATGAAGATGCTGTGGGAAATGTGATTGTTCAAACTGAACTTTTTTCTACATCAGTGCTTTGAGTGAGTTTATTACCCTAATCTGATTTGTTATGTGCTCATTGTAGCTGCAAGCTTGATTCTGAACAACGTGCGATCTCATTGTTTAAATATCAAGGCAATTTCAAGTAATTTTCTGCTTTAATTTAAAAATATAAATTCTTTTATCTGCTGCCTTGTGTTTAGTGATAAACATCAATTTCATCATGAACACCACTCACAAGATAGGTATGCATATGGCAATAATTTAGATTCTATATAATATGTATGGGAAGTTGATTGAAGGACAACAATGTACAAAATTTGCCTGAATATATACTTTGCCTTTTCCATTTAACCAGTAGTTTTCATGGCTTAATGTGTGAAATTTTTCTACGCGATTTCACGTTTGACTTCTCTGTCAGTTTTTTTGCTGAATATTAGAACCAAATCAATATTTTTAATTGTCCAAGGAGCCAGTCACCCATCTGTTATACATACCAGCTAATGGAAGTGACAGCATTTGTGTAGCAGTTCTCCGTAAAAGCAACCTGATAATTTGATGCATGATGTTTGGGATTTTCCAAGGAGCTAAAGCAGGGTCCTTTCATACTTCTTTCTCTAAAAGAAGTCTGTGTTTCTACAACCTTAAATAGAAGTGCTATGTGTTTATGACTGTAATGCAGTCTTTTAGTCATTGCATCTCTTTTAACAAAGTGAACAAACCCAGACATTTAGTCTCCTGGGGATACAGTGGTGATAAGTTTATTGTATGTGTATATATACGTGCAGTTAAGAATACGAAATGTGTTTGCAACTTCCCTAGCAAGAGCCATCAGCAAACACTGATAATTTTTGTAGAACTGTGAGGTAGTGTTATCTTTCTGATAGCTGGCATTACAATATTGATTTATAGATATCTGGAAAAAACTGATGGTGCATGATTTAGAGATATTTAAATATTAGGATCTATGTTGGCTGAAGTACCATGTAGAAATGGAATATAGCCTAGTTCCTGTTGAACCAGAGCAGTTTTAGTAGATGGAGATTTATTATGGTCATAGAAATCTTGCGGTGGTTTAAAGTTATGCTTTTCATTTATTTCAGTGAAAATAAGGTTTCCCAAAGGAGTCAGGCTGACACCCCAGGGGAATGAAATACTGTATTTTCTCAGCCATGAGTATAGACAGTGCCAGAAAAAACTTCTCCACACCAATTTTTACCTTTAGAGGAGAAGATGCATTTGCTATCTCATCTCAGAGCTCTGGTTAACGCTTTGGTTCACAGCAGTGAGAAGTGCTGTACAGTGTGTGCACTTGGACTCTTTTAGGAGTTTAAGCATCTAGGTAAGCCTCTATGTTCTCACAGTGTCATTCTGGTTGGAAGGTGCTCCAGATTTCATTGGCATCCTCAAATCCCATGCTTATCAGTCCTAAAACATAAAGTTTTAAAATTCCTAGGCATCCTATTAATACTGCCTTTTAGTGGAGTCTCACATGGGAAGTTTCTTATCTATCTAATGGGGTTTCTCAGGACATCCCTACCAAATCAGACTTTGTACAAAATACAGAGACAAATGAGAAGATTCACTAGCTGGACAGCTGATTCCTTGTATTCAGTAGCCCCATTACCAGAGAGTTCAGGTCCATCTACGTAAGTTTTACCTTCCATTAATTTTGTGTCTTTAGCATTTATTGTTAACATGCACCCTTCTTGTGTGACAAGGTCATTACTAAAAATTTTAAGGTGGCTCCTTGGAGATATTCAGAAGGATTCATCTAACTTGGTAATTCAGGAAAACCCACTGGTGTTTTCCCACTAACATTTTTTATAATAAAAAAAGAATTCTAATATTTTCAGTATAACTAATATCAATCTCAATTATTCTATATCTAGTGAGTTACTGAAATCCAAACAAAAGGATTATTCTTTTTGTTACTTACAGAAGGTCTATTCTATAGCTTTGTTTTATATTGTAAAAAAGCTAGTCAGTGCTGTATTGGGTTTCAATAAGGAATGAAGCTACAATTGTCTGTGAGTAGCTGATATATCAATTTAAATATATTTGGCCATTAATTAAGTCTCCCTCTTTTTGCATGCAAATAGATTTCTCTCCAGGGAATTAATTACAGAACAAATTTCAAGCTAATCTATCTTTGCAGTCCAATGTACTATTACACTATAAAACCCACTTTCAAAATTAAACTGCTTGCCATTTGATGAATTGCTATCAAATTTTTTAAAACAATTTGGCATTATACAGTTAAACAAAACCAAGAATCACACTACGACTCAGTCTTAAATATACCACTGCAATGTAATGACACTGGTTGATATGATTGCATAAGAATTTGAGAGAAGAACAGTTGATGAATCAGAGATGATTGCATGTTTTTTAACTGGCATATTGAAATTTGGATTCGATATGGATTCTTTTAAATTGGACGTAATAGTAATTTTTCCATGAGAGAATTAATCTTAAGGCATATGCTTACAAATACTTTTTTATTCTACCACATCCATTTTTTGAAAGAGCTAAGCCATCCCAATAATCCTTCTACTTAAACTGATTGTGATTATTTCTTTCAAGACTTGAATATCCTTTCTATCAGGAATACCTCATCTCCGGGAAGGAAGACTAATATATTCTGCATCTTTGATCCTGCAAAGCCTTATCCATGCACTTATATTTAGTACTGTCAGTAATAGTTAGCCCTGTTGAGACTTTACTACTATGAGTTATTGCTCTTTCTTTAAACACATGCAGAACTGTTTGGATGTCCTAGATTGATACCAAAAATTCCTCAGTCTTGGCAACAACCTCATTTATGCTCTATGGGCAAAAAACAAAATGACAACAACAACAACAACAACAACAAAAAAAAACAAACAAACAAAAAACAAAAACAAACAAAAAAAAAAACCCAAACAAACCAACCCACCAAGATTTAAGGAGAGTCTGTATTTTTTATTTATTTTGAGATACCATTAAGGTCTGGGGCTAAAAGCAATGGTGTTGTCTAACAGCAATTAAAACTACTGGTCTGGAGAACGCAGTGGAGGTACTCGCTGGTGCAAAACCCTCCCAAGCTGAAGCACAGGAACTCCCTGGTGCCGCCAACCATTCCCATGTTCTCCTCAGCACAAGTCCAAAGGACAAGGATAGTGTCGGAGCTTTTGTTCTGGAAGACAAAATGCAATATTCAGTGTAACTGCAGTCTCTTTTTTTCATGTTTTGGATATAGCTGATCTCATTTGAAAACCTTCCTTTTTTTTTTTTCCTTTTTTTTCAATTTGATTTATTTTTGCTATAAGTGTTGACCTTTAGGCAACTTTATTAAGTGGAATCACTTTTCATTTGATCTTTCTTTTTAACAGCTTTCTGTTTTACCTGCCTTTTCCTCCCCGGGAAAGGTTAAGTAGAGGAGACCTCAATCACATTTTCCTTATTCCCCACTTCACTATCTTCTGGCATATCTTTTCTCTAAGCTCAGAGTTACTATTGTTTGAGCTCGTATTTCCACTTCTCCTCCAAGGGAGAATTTATCATTGCTGATCTCATTTAGGTTGTGTAATAACACAGAATTTGCTCTTACTTAGCTCTCACATTTTCACCTCTATAACTTTCCAAATTTCAGTAAGCCCATGTCCTTGGTCACCATCATAATCACTTCTAGAACAATACGAGTAAAAAAAGATTTGTTTGTAAATGCATTGTTAAAACAGAACCGCAGTACAGTTCATGGCAGTTCAGCACATGCAGTCTTTTGTGACAAGATTCTTTTATGAGGTGGTTCATGGAGTTATGGTGCTTCACCATTGTTATTTATTAAAATAAATGAGTAAATAATGTCTGCATAGTAATGTTCAGTTTGCTTTAGCTGTGTTGGCTGGTACTGAATTTGAAAACTTCATGGTGAGGAAGCATAGAAAAATTGTTTCAACAGCTAAAAATTTTTGGATTTGTTTCTTGTATCTGTAAGGTAGTTCTCTCTTTCTTATCTGTTCAAAAGTAAAAGCACGGTAAAAATCCTGCACTTACTGATATTGTGGGGCAAAGCTGCCTCAAGCCTCCTTCATGGTAAAACCAAAGGAGCCAGCATATGCTCTGCATTTACCTTGGGACAATATATTTTAAGCACCTTAAGGTAAAAGTGAAAGGAAACAACAGAAATAAAAAATCTACACCTTTTTAGCCTTGAAGACAGACAGGCTAATAGACTATTAGGAATCGGAGAGCTGTAATAAAGCTGGGACTTTTATTAGTTATCAAGAGAAGTGAAAAGGTTGAGAGGATAGAGCAGGAGATGGTCAGAGAAAAACAGCTTTTTTGGAGGGGACATTTTGGTGTGTTGTGGTCCCGGGAAAATGTGTAAGAGCATCTAAAATGTTGCTTAATGTCGTGGTTGTGATGTGAAACAGTACTACTATTAAAAATATGGATACATATGTTTAAATACATATACGTACACATACTTATTTGCCTGAAGGGGGGTATGAATGGAGATAAAACTGCTCGGCTGCTGGTTACCCAATGTAAATAGAGTGAAAAGTAGTTTTTGGCCTTTGCAGACCCAGGAGGAATATGCAACTGCAGCACAGCATCTAAGTTAATATGCTACAGCTTTCCTAAATATCCTGATTTGTTCTTTGAGTTTTTGGCTATTGAATGGGCTTGAAAAATGTATGAAAAGGTCTTTTTGCAAACACAGACAATGAAAAGTTAAAATGGTGAGGGGAGAGGATGAGATGGACAGCTGTTAACAAACATGTTGCTTTTGTCTCTGTTTTATGAAACCCATACACATGATTTTCTTCAGCAGTTGAAAAATTTATTTTCTTTTATCTTTTTTTTTTCTCCTTTCATGTAAATGTTGGGCTGCTTTTGTGTGGGCTGCAGGAGAAAGGAATGAAGCAGTCTCTTGCTGGCAAACAGCTTGAACGCTGTTAAACAGAGAAGCCCAGCAGAGAGGAGAGGGATGTACTGATGCTCACAGTGTAGCAACTGGCAAATAATGTGCATCAGCTAATCAGAGCTCAGAGCGGGTACCATGGCATCCTGTGTTTAGAAAATAAACTGATTAGGTAAGTTGAAAAAATGAAACAAAACAAAATAAACCTAAGGGACATTTCCTAACCAGAATGTGAACTGCTGGCAGATGTCAGTTACTGTAGGTGCAGAGCAACCAATCTGGGGAACTAGGATCTCAGTATGATTTGAAATGAAATTGCATTTGCATTTTTAAATAGAATAATGAATACGTACATTTCCAAAAATATGAAAATTACCTCTTATTGCAAAATTGGCTAGAGTGAATAATACTAATAATTTAATGGAAAGTGCAACTTTAAGCAGGGTTTTTTTAAATTACCTATTACAGGAAAAATTCTGACAATATACATTGTGTATGAGAGCTTTGACTGTTGTTATGATGAATCTACAATGTGCTTTTGTGTTGAGGAGATTCTGTTTCTTCTCTAGATGACAGCCTTCTAGAAGAAATGAGATTGGGTGCAAACCAATTGTTGCATGTACTAGAGATTTGCATTTATACCACTTTAATTTACAAGTTTCATATTAAATTGTTATGAAATTTAGATGTCCCATTCACAAGATAGACTACATGTCAAAAATGCATTGAGGTATCTTTTCATATTATGCTGTTCATGCTCTGATACAAGAAAAAAAGCTAATGTTTAATGTAATGTCACCATTTTGTACTTCATGGCTGTATACCTGCATTCAAATCACGCAAGGATTATTTGTTTTCTAAGGCCTGCTTCTAGTTAAGCAGTCTCAGAAATTTTACTGAATATTTAAATACCAAAGTAGTTAGAAAATGTGTGCATGCAGCCACCACTGGCTCTAACTTAGCCAAATTTATGAAGTTTTGATTATAATTGATGCAATGCACTCAGAATAGCCATATCTGAATTTGTCCTTGATTTTCAAGAGCAATTTTGACAAAAGAGGCGATATATGTAGAGTTAGACATGGATAGAAGCAACAACACGCTTTGTACCTATCTGTTTTTAAAGCAGCAAAGTAAAAATTCTGTAACTTCTTTACACAGGAACAATGAGAGATCCCTAAGAGCGCTTGCATCCCAAAAAGCTCAGAATGGGAATTGTAAAAATAAAATAGCAACTGCACTTAACAATAGCTTTTCCCCAAGTGATGCTTTTTTGTTATGGTTCTGTATATATCTGTATTTCATCTATTTAAAAGACCTCTTTGATTTTTCCATTTTTCCACATTGGAGGAACTGCAATCATTAATGATGTATCAGAGGACTGCAAAATTTTCATATAGTTTTTAGACTTGAAGGATAATGGAATGGATGTGTCAAGAAACAATACCAAAAGCTACTTGAAAGAAAGAATTAAAAATAAATAAAAGAAAAAAGATGAGAGAGGGAACCTCCCCTGTGAATTTATGTCCTTTTGATTTATCTGGAAGAAAAACTGAGTTCTTGTGACAGGAGTGAAAAGGACTTTGAATGACTCCTGAGTTAACCTCAGGATATTCTGAATTTCCAGTAGTGAATATATGGGATAGAACATAAAAACTCCTTGGCTGTTAAAAACAATCTTCTGCTTTTCCTCTTAGTAATTACTAGTCTTTATTGTATTTTCTCTCTTTGTGGTTTTAATCGATATGTGCAAGATTCAATTACTCCTGGGAATAAATTATACTGTAATAGACTGGGGCTTGGGTATCTTAAAGATATTTATACCATAAATGAATGAGCGAGGCATTTGTAGGGTTTACCAAAGCACCTGTGCAGGTTAAACACATAATTACTATAGTGTAACGTCCTCAGAGCTACAGCTGATGAGTGCTAACATTTCCTTCAGCCATCCCTAAACACACATACAGCTGATAGGTTCCAAACTATTTACTTCTGTGAGGATTTTCTTGCTTTGTAATCTTAAACTTGCTATTTGGCCTCTTACATGATGAAATTTGGTACTGTCTTATTGGTTCTGCATTAATTGGCACTGGTTGGCTCATTCGGGGGCAGACCAGTAGTGCATATGTGCTATTTTCTAGATACAAAGACCAATTCTCACATCCTTCATTTACTTTTGGTGGCAGGTATCCAGGCTGCATATGGCTGTCAGTGTGCATGGAGAAAACCCCCTACCTTTCTGCCCTTTTTCAATACTTTTAAAAAAAGAATCATCTTATTATAATAAGAGAAATGACATTTCCAACAGCCCTTTCTAAGCAGATGCCCTGCAGGGAGCTTCAGGACATTTGATCTAGGGCTTGTCAATTTGTGCTGTCTTTTGCCTCTTCTTTGACCATTTGCTTCTAATTTGGGTGGACTCTAGTAACGTCTTGGATCAAGCAAGGTGTTTTTTGTGACGGTTGCATTGCTACTGTCCCTTGACTCATTCTCCAAACAGTTGACTGTACTTTTGCTTCAGTGCAAGCCATAAATGAACTAATGTTGTCAACATTTTAAGTCAATTGTAATAATGATGTATCTGAATACTTTAATTCCTAAATCAAACCATGCTAATCAAGGTATGAGATACGTTGTCTTGCATGTTAGAAATGTTAGATCTGCCCCACCCCTGAATTATGACATTTGGGAGATTAAACCTGAGAATCCACAGACTTCCAACAGACAGTCACTGATGCTTTTAACTCTCTCCCATCATGACAGCTTTACCAGACATCTGATTTGTTAATCAGGGAAAAGGATTTTCTTTTCTTTGAATCTTACTCTCTAGTCCTTGTGAGTAAAATTCATCACTTGCACTGATGCACCTCTAGTATTGTATAGACTACAGAAGCCAAAATATGCGTGATTTCAGATTAATAGGCCTTTGTACGTGTAAATTGTGGCTTCAGTTTGCACATGGTGAGAACCCAAGGAGAGTACTACTGCTTGTTGAATATTGCCCTCATCTCTGAAATAGTTACAATATTTTAGTATTCATGCTGGTGCTCTTCATTAAATTTGAAGAGCCTGCAACTGCATTGCACTACGTTCAGAATTTCTTTCAAAGTATCAGAGAACTAGTTTATCATTTTTTCCTACTTTTGATTAATTATATGTGGAGCAAGGGAAGAAGATTTCAAATGTTAGATGCTTCTTGTTTCCTTCCAATGATTCAAATTATTCAGGCATAAGAGTTGAATGACATTATGGTTCAGCTACAAGAATTTTACATTAGTCAAAATACAAAAAAAAGATTTGTAGTAGTTTATATAAAGCCAGAGATTGTAAATTGTATTGACGTGTTGTGTTTAGGGAAATCTTTCTTTACTACTGTCCATTTGCGCAATGTAAACCGATTCTTTTACTTACCTCTCATGAGAGCATGTTCCATTCAGGGGAATACATTAAAGCTTAAATTATTCAGTGTACTTTGCTTTTAAAGTTCTGAAATCAAATTCAAATATACCAAATAAATCCCTTCTTATGTATTAACAATGGAATAAATAAGAGTACTTTGCCAATAGAAATTATGCTTCATCTAGATTTTTGTGTTTGTTTAGTTTTCAAAGTAAAGTGGAACTTTCAGTTTTCACTGCATCCTATCTTCTGTTTGACTCTTTAGCCTGATCTTAGGAAGATAGTGTGTCACTGGAAGAGTGGAAAGTTTTTCATCCTTATGTTTCTTCACTATATGTGTTGGTATAAAGGACCTGTCGATGGAAGAAAATAATATACAAGCTTTGTGTCATATTTCTTATAGTGGACTCAACAACACTGTTCAAAGTAATAGGAAAAAAGTTTGAAGGAAGCTATTTGACTAAAGATAGTTATTTCTTTGTTGTCTGAATAAGAAGTCAGATTGCTATACGGAGAGGAATTCTACTGCATTCTTTGCACAGAAACACATTTACAATTTGGGCTATGTATGTAGATGTAAACCTGACCTTTCTGTGCTGATTAACTGTCTATGAGTATCCGAGGCTCGCTTTTTCTAGTACCCAGTTGGTTATCAGAGTTCATAACTATTGCGTTACTATAAACTGAAGGTTATTTGCAAGAAAATACATAGAACAATTTCTAACTTTCAGGCAAGAATTTCTAGAGAAGATTATAATTATTTGCTACTGCTAGTAGGTCTGAGGTAATACCTAGGGATAGGCATAACAATTGGAGGTTGCACAATTATAAGTAGCTTCTTCTCTAAAGACCTCAAATATTATAGTAGTTACACAAAACGGGGAGCATCTGCATGAGCTAAAACTCTTTGTAGTAGCATCCCATCTGCGATGGATTTTTCAATAAAAATTGACTGGTTTTACAGGAGAATGCACTGCGGAGCGCCTGGTCTTGCTCGGCAAGGAGGACGACGGTGTCCAAAAGGCAGGGCAGAGTAAGGACCAGTCTGAGGTGATCATGCTGAGGCTTTGGACCTCAACCTTCCACTGTAGATTTAAAGAGTCTTCCATAGGCTATTCTAGCCTTTATGGAAATAGTGCAGGTTTTGAGCAAATTAAGGCAGAGCTAAGTTTGTTTTTTTTTTTTTCCCTTGCAGGCTTACAAGCAGGAGATATTTGAGTCTTAGTCCCTGTGTTAGCAAAGCCTCAACAGAGAGCTGTGGCTTGGGAAGTGGGGGTTATTTATGTCCTGCCTGTAGGATGGAACAGCAGCTAATTTGAATGAAGAACTTTCGGAGTTATCACTACAGATGTGTTTATTTTATGGACAGAAGTGCTGGGATTACTGAGGTGAGGGCGTCGGAGCTGAGAGCGCTCTGCATGTTGCTGCCATGTTGCAGAATTTGCTGTAATGACTACCAGTTGCCTTATTGCCTTGTTTTTCTTCCTTTCCCTGTTCTTTCATCTAAACAAAATTGGTATTTTCCTGTCTAGATTTAACTTTCTCTGCAGAGAAGAGGTGACACTACTGACTCATGTGGTGCCTGTGTTAAACAGATTGTTTGATGTATTTACCTTCATTTACTTGAGCCTCTTACTGTCAGTTTCTATCCTTCTCTGACCTTCTGAGAGTTTATGCATGGTTTCAAAGCTAATAATACCTGCTAAAACAGGCATCTGCTAGAAATCATATGCTGTGCTACAAATCACTCTAGAACAGGTTTGAATTCAACTGGAAAATTGAGGAAACACTGTTAACTTTATGCAACCTATTAACTGTCTTCCTACAAGAATAAAGAATGTGTTGATTTTATAGGACTAGTTAATGATCACCTTGAAAGAACAGCTTGAGGACAGGAAGACACTTAAAATACACAGTGATGGCAACAGGCTTCTCTTTTTTTTTTTAATGCTTAGGTTTTTTCTTATCTTTTCTAAAATCCAGAGGAAGTATAAGATCAAAACATTTAAATGAAGAATTATCAGGGAGAACCAGCTACTGCAATTACATGGGGAATATAAAAAATTGTACATGCTGATTTTAGACACAGAAGAGGTTTGCAGAGCTAAACTACCTGGTGATCTAGACATTGTTCTTGCAAGCTAGCTTCATATTTTCTGCAGTTTAAGAAACAGAGACAGAGAGGAAAAATACTTTTAAGACACTGATCATATTTACGAGAATGACTAAAACAGGTAGATGCAGACTGTCTTTGTAATCAAGTCTTCGCACTACATTTGAATCTAAAATTCTGATGAAGTGGGTCTTCCGCTCTGACTTTTTTGTGCCGTGGGAGAGTACTGGTTTTCACTGGGGCAGAGTTAATTTTCCTCACAGTAGCTGGTATGGGGCTGTGTTTTGGATTTGTGCTGGAAACTGCGTTGATAACACCAGGATGTTTTTGTTATTGCTGAGCAGGGCTTACACAGAGTCAAGGCCTTTTCTGCCTCTCACCCCACCCCACCCGTGAGGAGGCTGGGGGGGGCACAAGGAGTTGGGAGGGGACACAGCCGGGACAGCTGACCCCAATGAAGGGATATCCCATACCGTATGACGTCATGCTCAGCATATAAAGTGGGGGAAAGAGAAGGAAGTGGGGGACGTTCAGAGTGATGCCGTTTGTCTTCCCAAGTCACTGTTATGGGTGAGGGAGCCCTGCTTTCCTGGGGATGGCTGAACACCTGCCTGCCCATGGGAAGTGGGGAATGAATTCCTTGCTTCGCTTTGCTTGCGTGTGCAGTTTTTGCTTTCCCAATGAAACTGTCTTTATCTCAACTCATGAGTTTTCTCACGTTTAC
>NW_009621335.1:67702-99342 GCF_000690535.1 Cariama cristata | reverse complement strand
CTGGGGTTAAACCACAACAGGGAGCAGGAAAAATAATTATCTTTTGTGGAGAAGTATGTACAAAATACAAGAGCAGAAGAGAGAAGTATTACTGCAGGGGACTGTAGGTCAGTGGAAGGCAGGATTTGGGGAATTTAGTAGGTTCTGCTTCTGAAGAAATGGAAATGTGTTTCTCTAAATAATCCTGCTCTGAGGGTCTTATAGATGGAGCGATTTGGTTGCATTTAGGAACAGTAGTTGTGTTCTGCGTTTCCTGGAGAGGTGACCGTTTGTGATTAACAAGTGAAATATCCAGAAATTGGTATTTGGGGACAAATATATTAAAGCCCAGTTTACAAATTCTGCAAGTCATTGGCATTTGCTTCACTTTACTTACACAGCGAGCTTTACTTACTGTGACCTTGTTTGCATTAAGAAAAAATGTCAATGGATGATTGAGAGCCCCAGTCCTAAAGAGTTCACAAGTCCTGTTTGCAGGGACCACACACCTAGCATTGCTGGGGTGCCCCAAATGTCCTTCCAGCTCTTCTGAGCAACCAGCACCAGTAGTACATGGAAGGGATGGGGCAGTAAACCAGTGAGCAGCAAGGAAAACCTGATGGCTGGCAGGTGGTAAACATGTCTTCTACATTGGCGTCTGAGGTCTTCAACATTTTCCTAGCTTTGGGCCGACTGAGGATGATCTCCCTGGTTCATCCCAGGTGAGCCCTTCCTGCCACAGCAGAGAAACTACTCATGGAGGGAGTGCTCCATTGCATTTGTGTTTGGACACAACAGTAGTGGATCAGGGGGGTAACTGGATTACAAAACGGGAACATGCACATAAATTGCATGCACTGTGTGTGAGACTTGCTTGATCTGATGTGAAAACTGCAGAATCCTTTGTGTAGGATTATATTTCCTATCACTTACTACTTATCGGTTTGAAGATACTGTAACTTTTGTCTTTGTGGCAGATCCATATTTGGAGATGTATGTATAGGTCTTTGCAGGATGGGTATAGAGGTGGAGAACTATAATGGTTCTGCTGCAGAGTCAGTGCAGTGTGGTAGAGGTTCTACTCTGCTTTGCAGTCCATTTTAAAAATCTTTGGTAACATCTTCTCCTGGGTTGTGATTTCTATAGTAAGTGTTTATTACATTTATGAATATTTGTGCAGTATATGGCGATCTAAGAAGGAGAAGCAAACTGTTAAAGAATAATTCAAGGTTGAGTATATATAAGACAGAAGGAATATTTTGTTTGATAAATTTAGTTTGAATTTGCCATTGATCAGAAGTTTAAACGGTTACAGTGATTACTGTGCCTCTGCTTCCTTGGTATTATAAAATCCATGAAAATAGATAAGCAAAGTGGTACTGGCAGATTAAAACAATCAGAGCTCCCATTCTGGTCACTAAATCTCAAGCAGAGGTTCTTCTCGAATCACAACCCGCTTTTTACAGCTGTCTTTTTGTTATTTTTATTTTTTAAAAGCAATGTATTCCTTTTCTTTTTCCTTTTTCTTGGTTAGTTTCTAGATTGCAGCTAATAAAACTCAGAGAAAAGATCACCCCTTCTCCCTTGCTTTAACTTAGTGAAATTATTATCTTAAGAAAAACATTGTACAATGTTTCATATCCCTTCCTGAATCTGAGGTAAGAACTTGTTCTGGTTTGCACAAGTATAAATCCAGAATAATTAATGTATTTTCAGTTAAATTACCCAGGTTTATAGTTGTGTGGAAAAGCCTGATGCGCTCTCAATTGCTGGTAGTGTCAGAGTCATTAGAAGAAAATGAGTGGAAGGAAATCTCGTGTAGGAATGGCATGTTTGAGGTTTGGAGTTAGAATAACAAACCCCTGGGAAGTGTGTAATGACAACAGTTACCTTTTTATCTGGAGTAAAAAAGTACTTGAGATAAACATGTTGGGTTTGGTTCCATGCATGCAAATATTTTGTGATGAGACTGAAGAACATCATTCTTACAGGATTTATGGTTGTATCTAGAAAGCAATACCCTTCAGCAAGGATGGGGAAAACATCCCAAACTTTCTTTTTTTCTATGGGAAGAAAAACATTTCATTTGGAATTGATTTTATTCTCTTTACCACTGCTGTTAGATCCACTGTATATTCAGTATATGATTCTGCACTTACTTTCGTTGTCACACAAAGCCTACTTGCAAGTATGTGTTTCTGGAGGAAAGGAAACCTTATCCAACTATAATTTCCTCTCTCATAAATGTTCCTTTCCCTGTCTCCAGATTTAATAGTGTCTGTTGTCCTATGTTTTGTTTTATTTATTTATTTATGTGAAGCTCACAGCTCTTTTCTCACTCAGGTAGATTTTCAAATGAGATTTCTCTGAGCTGCTATTTTTCTCTCTGCATTACTTTCCTAATGGTTTGTTATTCCCCCGCCGCCCAAACGCAGGTTCAACAAATTCTCTATTTCCCAGTGAAATACCCTCTCAGAAGAAAGAGGGATCTGACACAGGACTCCAGAGCTCTTCCTTTGGAGGTTAAGGGTCAGGAGCAGAGTTTATTCCCTGGCTTTTTGTAAAGATTTACATTTCTTTATTAGAGTGAGCAAATCTTGCAAATCTAAAGAGTGTTCCTCTGGCTGTGCTTGCACTGGGCCCGATAGAGCACTTCTGAGACCTGGCACGACCCGTTCAAAGGCTTCTTTTAGAGGGACCCCGTGAATCCCACCCAGCCTTGTAGCTGGGGACACACGAGATCTCTCTGGTAAGAACTCTGTGACCCTGCAGAATACGGGGACCTTGGGCAATAGTTTGCTGGCAACTGAAAACTCATTCTCAGCTGAGAGTGTTTGATGCATTGGGTGCTCAAAGCACTTGTCATATCCCAAACTGTCCCCTTGGGAATTATGTTACAGGGTTGCTTCAGAACTATTCTGGAGCACCCACTTTACAAGGTGGCAAATCACTTTAGAAGCCTCCAGTACTCTGGAGGATAGTGTACAAAAAAAGCCTGCTAGGTTATAAAGATGGTCTGTGTATGGAAGTTCCCTTCCAGTTTGCTCAGTGCAGGCCTTTACTCATGTGCAAAGAGCAAGACGTAGGAAGAGCTGCTAAAATACATGAGCCCAGGCTGTGGGTTAAGCTCAGGGATACATACGGATCGTCTCTAAGGTACTGGAGCAGTGATTATGGTATGTGAAGCTTGCTGTGCATGAGCTGCATGGGTGATCACATGCTAGCAAAATAAACGCAGTACTCTTTGGTGCATCAGAAGAAATGTTTGGAATTTTACTGATGTCTCATAGCCCATGCTGAGCTACTGCTTTAACTAGGGTGCAGCCAAAACCCCTTGACTAATATGCAAAATACATAATAGGGAAATGTCTAGTGGAAGAACGACGTGTGCTCAAGGAACTTCTGGAAGTCCCAGTGGGTGAAGTTAAGCAAAGGTGTATTTATTTCACCTTTCTTCTTAAGATCGAGTCAAGTTCCCTCAGTTGTGAACACGCAGTGGAGTGCTCTTGAGCGCTCAGTTGCCTTTGCGACATCATTCATTCTTGAACTGATTTGTCTGTCCATTTAGGACTCTAGAGTATAGCTGTGAATAACAACATTGCTAAAATTCCTTTCTAAACTAAAAAAAACCCCAAACTATAAGGCCATTCGTGGGCTTTCCCTGGGAGCTCGAAGGACTCAAGCTGTTGCAGTCCCTTGCTGTTCAGTAAGGCTGTGTTCGCAAGGGCAAGAGCATGAAACTCTTCGTTTGCTACAGGAAGAACCGGTGTAACTTAATACTGACAGGGTCAATTTGTAACCTCTTCTGGCAGCATCTTGTTTTCCCTCTGCTAAGGGACTATGGCCTGTGTGAAGGATTATTATGAGTCAGCAGCTTCTGCCCTATTTACAGATCATGCCATTTAGCTCAAGAAATCAACACTCATGTTTTACAACAAAGCAGTGACCGGAGCTAAGTGTCACTAGCACTTGCTTGTAGAAGTCCTCACAGGGTTGAGATGTCTGTCTTCTGGCCAATACCTGGCTGTGTCTCAATAGCTTCAGATCCGTGCAACCTTTTTATGTGGAAATTAATTATAAATAAAAATAGGAGAGAGGAGAAGATTGAGTTATACATTACAGTCTGTCTCATCCTTCTATGATTAAGACAGGTTGACTCCACTGTGCTTCAGAGAACTTACTGAAGAACATTTCTAATGTAATCGGTGTTTTTCTTTCCTGATTTATGTGAAAGAGAAGCAAAGAGTAGGACGTTTTTTGTTCCTGTTTGCAATAAGAATCTGAAATATAGCATTCCCCAGCAAAACTGCATTGCACAGATGTCCGTGTTTCTTACCTGTTGTCAGAGGAGACACTTTCACGCACACTTATACATACATACATACATGCAGATGTATATTTAACCAACCCCTAACAAGTAATTCCTTTTTTTCCAATTTAGTATGTGAATGGATAAAATCACCTTCTGATTTAGAACAGTCTGTCTTGCTCTACGTATTTCCCATTAAGTGCTACTATGTACCAGTTAAATGCAGCTATCTATATGCTACTACACAGAGCTACACACTGCTGATATAGTACCAAGCTTACATTTCAATAAACATTTAATTTGTAAGTGTGTGAAACTCTTTACTAACTCTTAATTTGAACAGCATTTATTTTATACATTGGTATGCATCCCTGAAAGATTTTTAACTATATACAGCTTTTGCGATATCTTTTCAAGAATTATCAAAAACTTCATTCTTTTTTTTTTCTCCAATGATGACTTGAGAAGCTTGCATAATTTAATCAGGAATGTTGCTGTTGTATATTTTATAAGGGAGGAGCAAAACTTCCTTTAGTTGTATAAGACCATTCAAGAAAAACTGCAGAATTGCTGTAATTTTCCATTGATGACACAGGAATTTTTCTCAAGGGAAAGGTGGATTTATTCTTCTTTCTAGTTTAATTTCTGATGTGATTTGAAAATTTAGGGAAGTATCACTTTAGGAATCTGTACTTTAGCAATCATTTACACAGGTTTTGAGTATATCCTAATATTCTACGTCATGCCCTTGGTGTGTTAGGTAGGAAAAAAGAGAAAGGTAACATGAAAACTGGTTTAAACTAGTATTGTTTTGCAATATCAAGCTTTGTATTTGTCACTCTCTTGTCAGAAAAGGGACTTTGGGGAGAAGAGTCAGGTTTCCCTTGTCTTCACTTTTACACATTTCAAACTCCCCCAAACTCAGCCCCTTCTGTGAAGCTATTTAACAAGGGAGAGGTTTGCTGGCCAGCGCTCCCTGGCAGTGGGAAACCAGAATAAGAGAATACGGTTGCAAAATTGGGAAAGCATACCAGGACTGTAAAGGTACATAACATTAAATTACAGGGTATTTTGCATTCCTGTGGATTTCTTGAAGCAAAATAAACAGGTCCAGTACTACTACTATGTTGATGCAGCTGTGTTGCTGCTTTCAGGACTGGGCTTACTTTGGGAATTTGTGCAGAATTTGCCATTTCTTCAGTGTAGGAATGGCCAATTTTAGATCTACATTTATTTAACATGTCAGAGGCTTACAGGATGAAATTTTGTATCGGTTTTATCTCACATACTCAACTGCAGAGTGTCCCATACAGGACATAACAGTTTTTCTCCTTTTTTTTTTTTTTTTTTAAATGGGATTTTGATGGAACGAAAGCAAGATGCCACTTTGGCTGAAGCAGCCACAGAGTTAATAGGATTCACATGAGTTTCCAGATTCATCTCCGAAGTTGTATACACCGAGCAGTGAAGTAGGCTCCCATCTGTTCATGTTTGCTGCACTCAGTTGAAATTAGGCCGAGCACTAATAGCGCCTGCAAAAGGCACGTTGCTGCAGCCTGTCCTGCTTGGGCTCTCCGCGACAATCCGGTCAATCAGGGTGATGGATTAGAGTGATGAGATCAGACTCTTTTTCTTCCAATATAGACTTTCTTAAGAAAGACTTTTTACCAGATGGTAGAGCTGAGACAATAGCATTTATAGTCCATGAGAAACTTCAGTAATTTTGGTATTTTATTCCCAACTCAGGGCAAGAATTTGAAAAAAATCAAGACATTTTAAAGACACTGGTTACTTTTCAAGTTTATCCAATTATGTTAAAATGTTTGATTGAAATAAAATATTTTTACATTCTTACAGTAGAAATATTTCATTTTGTACAACTTGCTCATAATGCAACATTGAGTGAGAGCTTTCACTAGTTTAGAGCCTTGTATTCAGGGGAAAGCATCAACCTACTCAGGTTCTAGTGATAACTTGGAGCACTGGATGTCTCTGGGTGTCTAAAAATACTGTTTTGGTCCACGGACAATAACACGTTTCATTCTTTGCTTTCATAGAATCATTATGGTTGGAAGAGACCTCAAAGATCATCAAGTCCAATCGTATACCTGACGCCACCATGCCCGCTAAACCATGTCTTGAAGCGCCACACTTAAACATTTTTTGAACGCCTCCAGGGATAGTGACTCTACCACCTCCCTGGGGAGCCTGTTCCAATGCTTAACAACTCTAACAGTGAAGAAGTTCTTTCTAATGTCGAGCCTGAACCTCCCCTGGTGCAACTTGAGACCGTTTGTAGCAGAGGAATTGTGAGATTCTGGCTCTGAAGAGGAAATGGCCAGGAGGTTGTCAGGTGCGAGCGTTGCTAGAGAGCTCAAGCAGGAGACAGAGGTAGAGCTCAGTTGCGAGACTGAGTTACCTTAATGCTAGTTTGTTTGGTTTTTTTAAAAAAGTGTATTTTCTGTGAGATCTTATGATAATGACATATATTTGTTGCTGTAGTTATATGAAAGGTTAGTTTTTCTGCAAACACTCTAGGAAGCAGTGCTGGTCACTGCTCGCTGATGGCCTCCTTGCTGTCTTTTACCAGAAGCTGTTAACTGCACGTGAGCTGAGACCCTCTGGTGTCCACCTGCCACTCAAGCATGATTTGCTATTGCAGCATTATGAAAATTCTCACTGCACATGCTCTAAAACACATTGGAACTTCTTTACTTGTCATTAGTACCCTGGTTGTCGGTGGAAACTGGATCAGAAATATTATTGTTGTAATGTGCCTGAGAGTGCCAGCAATGCTTCTTCCTGAATGCTCCCCTTAAATGCAGCTCCATTTTCTTTGTTTCAGGCTGTTGGCAGTGACTCTGTCAGCTGATTGTGTTCAGCACTGTTCCTCCTGTTTGTCGGGATACATTTATGCTTCTTAATCTTTTCTCTTTCCTGTGCAACAACTGTTTAAGCAGCAAGTTTCTCTTGGCACGGAGGTAGGAAGCTGGGTGCCAACCGTGTAAAAGCAGAGTCATTGCCAGAGAGTGAAAAGGCTATGTATGGCTTTATCATTTACAGTCATAGCAAAGCATCCCCCGAGCATTATGGGGATGAGGGAGGGTGCTGATGGGAAATAACATGATAGTTGTTTAATGAGATAACAGCAAATGAGGGATGAGGAGATACAGTTGGTAAATGGATCTAAATCATAAGAGATAGAGATGCCAGCGGGGTAGGAGAGCCCATGACACTAATTTATCAGTGCTTGCCACTGGTGTGTATATACCATGTATTTATGGTTGCTGTGCATAAGAGCTATTGTCCCCCAGCGCAGGAGAGCGGCAGCTCTACGGGTGTGAGAATTACTGCTTCTAGGAGAAGATGTTGCCATCCAGGAGTGTGAAAAATTACTCAATGGGATTAAGGACAGCCCAGCAGCTTTTATCTGGCTTTAGTGTTATTGCTAGAGAGAGACTTTTTTCTTCTTTTGTTTCATTCTTAACAGCAAGTTTGATTCAGCAGTGGGCTTTAGAAGTGTTCGCTGTGGTGTTTTGTGATGGCATTTATTTTTATCTTGATTACTTCATGCCCCCAGAGTAATTTTTGTATCTTGTTGCTTCCACTCCTGCCTCTGTTGTGGATTGGCAAGTTTCTTTTTATCTATCACTTTTTTTAAAAGAAAGAGCAATAATGTTGGAAAAATGTTAACAACGAGAGGAATTTGATTGAGGGACAGTGCTGCCTTACCACCCTGCTTTCCCCATCTCTAGCACTGTTGCCCTCTAGGGGAAGAATTTTATCTTGTTTTGTGATGGTTTGCACAGTTAAGAAAAGGTATGCCTTGGACTTAGATCCAGTTCCCTGTCTTCTCACAGATTCTGTGTTTGATTTTCAGCTGAACATCTGGACTGCATCAATGAAAGTAAGACACAAACTCCTCTGGGGAGTTTGACCTTAGCATGACATTCCTCACTTCTCTGTTCTTTAAAAAGGAATAGCAATACTACTCCATTTCAAAGAGTGTTGTGAAAATAGATGCATGGAGAGATTTGAGATGCTGAGATACTACAGCAGTGTGAGCCATGCAGGAGAACAGAAAAGGCTTTTAGATGTTTGTCTCAGCTTGTGTCCTGTGACAGATTCCTGATAATTAGGTTTTCTAGTCAGCTGCTTTTTGATAGGTTATTACCTGCCCATCATTCTTTTCTTTGTTAACAGGCATTTTTTGCCTTTTTTGTGCCTTCTGTGTTTCCTTTTGCTTTCCCATTGTCACTTATTAATTACACTGTGTCTTGTGCTGAAATCTACTGGGGAATTTTCTTTTATTATTTTCATATTTACCTACCAATAAATTGCTCTTCATTTGGTGATTTGATCAATGTCAATTCTTTGATCAACATGATTTCTTTGATCATTCAGTATCTTATTACATTCAGAGGCATTAAGATTATATTTAGCAAAATCAGCATGCTAAGCTTCAGATTCCTATCAAGATCTGGTTTTCTGATCCTGTTATCTCCTTGGATACTCTTGCTGGGGTCTTCTGCTATGATGATCGTTTATTATCTGTTTCCCTCTTGGTTGTTAACTGCCCTCTCTTTGAGTAAAATATTCTCAAAACACTTCAGTTGTACTAAGATTTTTCGCTGAGAGGTCTAGCATGATGAGACTATTCACTTGGTAGAGCAGCTTGCTTATAGTGGGAAGAGGACAGGAGAGCTCAAGCTCAAGTAAACCTACAGTTTAAGTCATCTCCTCTGTTTAAAATTGAAAGAGTTGAGGAGGAAGATGAAATAGTAGGACACAATGAAAGGGTTGCTTGTGAAAGTATGAGCTGAGTTTGGCAGATATATTATTCAGAACTGTTCTTTCCTCTTTTCCTCAGTAGTGTACACTTAAAGAATTTAAATTTTGCCTGTTCACAGAATTTGGATGTATCTTCAAAAACTCCTATAGGAAACACTTACACCCAATGCTTGGTTACAATAACCCAGTCTTAAGATTTCTGGGTTTTGCCATCATCGGCAATACTGCTGTCTCCACTGCTTCTGTTTATCAACATAAACTTTCAGACTGTGTTCTGTCTCTGAAAGTATCTTCCAAAGCCTGGTACACTCATTCTCAGGAGTACGAAAGCAATAGATTGCTGCTGCAAAGACTGTGGCTTCTCTTCCTGCATTACTTCAGCACCTCAATAAATGAGAGAGATGCCCTGAGTCCATCACAATCTCACTCTTTTGTCAACTACTGATTTTGAAACTGCAGACAACATCAAAAACAGTTACCAATTTTTAGTTCAAACCATCATCTTCCACTACATTTTTCTTCAGTTTCTGCAACTTTAAAACATCTCCATCTTGCTATAAACTCCTTTTTAGAAAGGTACTGGTTTAGTTACTGTTGAGAAGGAAGAAATTCTCAGGTTCAGTACCAAAACCTAATCCCTTCTTCACTGGCAAGCCTACTTATTTATTGCGAGCTTGCATCACCTGCAGTCTTTGGGAGGCAGCTGATCCCAGCCAGCCCAGCTTGGGGTCCTCAGTCCTGCTCCAGCGATGCCATAGGAAAAGGAAGTGGGTTTCCTTGTAAAACCTAGTGAGTGAAGGAGGTTTTGCCTAGACTGTCTTTACAGCTGTTGTGTGTAGTAGGGGAGCCTGGCAGTGTCCTGTGATGGGCAGCTCAGAAGTCCTGTGGGTCTTTGCTGTCTCTCCCTCAGTGAATAATGTAACATCATTTTGTTTTCTTTCATACATAAAACAGCAGAAGGACCTCCCTTACAAAGCTGTGGGGGAGATTTGCTAACAGCTATGAGACCTTGAAAAAGAAAAAATTCATCTAGAGGTATATGTCCTATTTGTAGATGAATTTTTCTTTGTTCAAATATATGACAACCTCTTCCAAATATTGTCTTTCGGTTACATGCTGTTCCCAGTTCAATACTGCCACGTCTGTGAATTGGACCTTATATTTCTCTCTGGTTCATTTGCTGCTGTGGGCAATGAGATTTGGTGCATTTTCTGATTTTTTTTTTTTGTATTAAGTCTGTAATACGTTGGCCTTCTTCAGGTTCTTATTTTGACAATATGATATTTGTCCTTATGTTTCTAGAGTGTCCCAAATTGCTCATAGAGTCATACTGATACCATTTTGCTTTCTATTCTATTCTGTATTTATATCCTTCTTTAGGGCACTATTATTCATGCTCACAGGTTTTAGTGTTACATTTTTGCTGACAACTCCCAAATCTATTTTTCAGTACCTGCTGACCCAGTGCTGTCTCTCCCTTTGCTGCGTGATTGTCTTTATGACATTCTGGTTCGGAACGGATGTCATCAAACTTTCTCAAGTTGTATGCAGACAAGAATGAATTGTAGCTCGAAGAGCTGTCTCAGTATTACTTTCTATCTATATTTCTTATTTGCCATTGACTTTGATGGATGCATTCAAAGTCTTACATGCTTACTGTAAGATCTGTAACTAATATGAATATATTATTACTACTGTTTCATCATGGAGGTCTTAATAGCAACTAAGTGTTACCGTAGATGGTGCATAATTGCACGTAACAGGACCTTACAACATAATCAAATTAGTGAAGTTGGGCAACTGGGAATAGATTCAGTGGATAAGGATGCTGACTGGGCAGCTGTCCTATTAATAACGTGTGTCCATTGTGAAGACCAGTTCAATATAAAACTTTAAATAATGATATTCAGGAAACCTTTATGAGCACTTAAATTAAGCACCCAACATTACATGCCCAGCAGTTTCTGTGAATGCCCACCTCCCCCTCAGCAGTTGTGAACCAAAAGGGAAGTAGCAACTCCAGAGCCTCACAGAAGTACCTCTAAAACCAGGAGCTCCAAGAGGAAACATCTGACCTGCCATTAGAAAAAAATCACAGACAGGCTGGTTCATATGGAAGTGAATTTATGGAAACATGAAGCACTGATCAATATGCTTAAGATGTGTAACAATTAGTGGAAACTTTTCAAAGTGTCATGAAAAATTGCCTAGAGCACGTGAGCCACTGGGATTTGACAGTTTAGGGAGAGACAAAGTGGCTGGTTCTGTGTGACTTCATGCATAGTCATTTAGAAAGACAGAGAAGTTTCGTGAATGTTAACTTTTTAAACTATCTTGCTTTAAAAAATTCCAGAGTTATAGTTTGTAATGTTGAGGTGATTAAAAATAAGTTCTACTTTATGATTTCCTATGTGGTTAAATCCGGAATAGACAATAGTTTTCTTTAAATTTTTAACTTTGCTTCAGTCTTTACCCTTATCTTCTCTTCTACTGATCTCTCTCCTGTATCTCTCAAGCCTGTATTGTTAATGGAGTAACATAAGTCCTTATCTCATCACGCTCCTATTGAGAGATCTCTCTGCTGACTTCACTGAAAAGGAAAGATTGATCTAATGCCTATACTTTTTGCTTGCATAGCAGTTTGCTCCATCCGGGGGTTCTCTTTGGTTTGCCAAGTCTGGGTTTTGCATCTAGCTCCTTTTGAAAAGAAGCTGTTACATTCGTACACTTCACTTGTCTGTTCTTTAGACTTGTACATTGTACTTCTGAACATCCAAGTTCAGGATACATTCACGCTTTAAAATACTTGAACACAATTTGCAGAGCAGCTTCAAATCAATCCACTGTTGGAACACCAACATAGGCTCAATTCAGAAATTATGCAAAGAATTATGCTTAAAATTAAGAACATCTGTGCCAGTGGTAACAAGTTGAATGGCAAAGGGAGTTAGACTCAAGAGACGAGAAGTTCAAGGTGATTTTAGCCTGTTATCCTGAGGACACCTGGAGGGCAGATGATGTGGATTGCAAGGACTGCCCTTGTTAACCTCATCAAAACCTGAAGTGTTGAAACGTGTAAGCAGATGGCTGGAAGGCAGGGGGAAACCACCTAATACCTGGAAAAAGCCTACAGAAGAACTTTTCTTTCACCAGTGCCAGTGAATATCATTGCTTGGGAGATGCCCCTACATAGAGGGCCTCGTTGGAAGGCGACTCAGATCATGGAGGGGTTGCAACATAAGTGAATATCATTGCTTGGGAGATGCCCCTGCATAGAGGGCCTCGTTGGAAGGGGACTCAGATCATGGAGGGGTTGCAACATGCAGGTTTGCAACGAGGAGGCGTTACTGAACATTAGACCTTATTGACGGCATTCACGTCCTTCTCACCTTCTTTGATTTTAATCTTTGGATATATTTTCATTTACTTTTTATCTTCTGGCCTGTTTGTTTAGTTTTGAATTTTCATTGAGTATTCCCTAATTAGATTTTTTTTTTAGAGGACTATCTGTAGCTGCATGTTGTTTACAAGGAGGATGTTGAGCATTGAACAGTGGATGCCTTTTACCGTCTTAACCTTCATTTCTTGTATGTTCGCTTGTATTGTTTCAGAGTTAGTTGTTTAACGAGATATCTTCAACCATACAAGAGTTCAGCTTTCATCATTTAGGACTGAACATTGACCACCCCTGTAAGCAAGCCAGTTCTGGTTGTTTTGAGTAGCTGTGGGAGTAGAAATCTCCCAAAATGGTAACAAAATATGCTGTTCTCTTCAACTTGGCATAAATTAATTTACTAGTGTACTTAACACTTTACTTTCTCCCAGATAAGTTATAGCCCCTCTATCTTAACTTCTCATTAATTTACACTTTATGATTACCAAAAATTATAATAACACACCGAACATTTGGCTGCTGAGAATATTCTAAAATGAGTGCATGGTAATTGTTTGTAAGTCCATGGAATTTAATTAAACTGTGTTTAAAAGTCTTAGAAACTGATGACTGAAAATCAACTAAATAAAATGTTTACAAATGGGCACATAAATATGCATACGCGGTTAGGAAGCAGGCTGTTTACAATGCCAGGCTCGTCTGTTTGCAAAGGCAACATCCAGTACAGCATGTCTACGATAATTACATTTCAGCTTAATAAACAGAAATGGGAAGGATGCTTATTTTTAATTATGTTAATGCTTTCTTTTTTGATGCATCTCACTAATATGGAACACAGAGAGATACTACATTTCAGGGAAAAGTGTAATACTTAGAGTTTCAGAAATGGGGGGTTGTTAAAAGAAGGAACAAGTTTCCATACTTTGTATAAAATGTAGGGCACATTTCAAACCTGCTCTAGCCCCATGAGATTTCTGAAAGGCACATTGAATTGATTGTACCTCAGAGGGATGTTTTACATTTATTCAGCAGTTTTCATTCCAGAAGATTTTGTCCATATCGGATTACTACATTGACATGTCACTGATATGTATGTATGTGGGATATTATTTACAGCCCCCCACTACATCTTTTCTCTGTGTTTATACTGCCCTTAAGGGCATTGGACATCTAAAACTAGTTTTTGTGTCTTGCTAATATATGAAGGTAGTGATGCTGGTTTAGCTTCAGCACCAGTCCTCTAAGCCTGCACTGGCCCATGTGTACCCACCGGGCTGCTGACCTGATCTGAAGTCTGCACTGCCATAATTCACCAATATTACTTGTTGGCCATTTCTGTGTGTATTGCGGTCATTTTTATGTGGTCACTCATGTAGATACACCTTCTCCTCAATTTAAAGGTCCTCAGCATGGTTAAAATTTTGCCACAGCTGTGAAGTAAGTGTCTGGATCTAGCCAAGAAACTTTGTTTCTTCTCTTTTTTTAAATTTTTTTGTCTTACACGTTTGTAAAAGCCAGGGGGAGTGAAGGCTTTACACATACTTTTAGTAATGGGGTTTTTGACAGTTTTTAAAATGCTTTGCTAAAAAAATAAATAAATAAATCCAGTAGCGCAGGACATTGCCAGGGATTTATCCACCTAAATGGGCTTTCTGGGTTCAAATTAACTTTTCAGAAATGTCATGGAACAGTCACAAATGAAATGCAGTTCTGTTCCAATTAGACAGAATTTGTTCCTAGTTGCTATATTTCAGGAAAAAAAGACATTTAAATCACTTATTTCGAGACACAAACAGTAAGAGTGAATTTTACAGTAAGAAAAATCAATCTTCCAAAACAGTCACAACACTTTTCACCTAAAGAAAATGGAAGAGAGCACAAGCTTCTTCCTGGAGAGTTTAGAAGTATCACTTTTTAATTTGATTCTTAGATAATGGGGAATTGTATTGACTGCTTCAAGCTGAGTACTTGGAAGGAATGCTGGAATCTTCATCATGGCCTGTTTTTAACCCCCACTAAGTTTGTTTATAGCTGAAGCAGAGTGTTGTTGTTCTGCAGCTATAGCCATTTTTAATTTTTTTTTATTTCAAGACACGTGAAAATCAGTAAACTGTAGGACAGCGAACACTGTAATAAGAGAAAATGCAGTACCTTCCAGTGTAACAACCAAAGTAATATATGTGATGGGTAAGAAGTTACTCATAGATGCATCTACTGTTGTTTTACTCTTCATTATTAGCATGTGGCAGTCTTTACCTTCTGTTGGGATTTTTGGTTATTTCTCAAGCTGCCAGAACAACTGACCAGCCTGAAGTTCAACAGTGTCTGCATGCGTGTGTGTGTAAATATGTATATAGAGAGATACTTAGAGAGAATATACAGTTGGCTTCCTCACTTGTCATCTTTCCTGTCTGGGCCTCCTTTTTAAAATATTAAACCAATTCTGTGTGTTCACGCACCACTTCTATATTTTCTTGAGTCGTGCCCACCTGTCAGGAGCTGGAGGAACAATGTATTAATCTCAAAAATTGTTTTCACTATCTAACAATCTCTTGTACAAAACATGAAAGGAATGAACAACTGACAACTTAAGAGTGGTAGGGGAAAAGGTCTGTTCTCCACATGTTGTAAAGAAGGCCTGAAAATCTGTGTCAGAAGAGTTTGTGCATTTCCATAGAGCCCCAGTGAGTTCATTGCTTCTGTACCAGAGACTGCAAAAGTAGGGCAGTTAAAAAATTGTGTAAAATGTTTAGTCAAATAGTAATAGATACTACTCTCTTTGCTATAGATCTTGTTAAATAATTTAAAAATTTATTTGCAGGGAAAAAAAGTAGTTAATAATAGTGCTATTTCCAAATTTTAATGAGATTCCTCAGGGGCACAGCAATGCATAGTGGTATATCTCATTATCTCATTAGACAACTTGGGCTTACATCGGGACCGGTTTGCATTAAACCAGTGTGCTCTCTGAATCAAGGGACCTGGCTTCAGCAAATGCTGAAAAAAGAAGTTTTCATGACATTTGTTATTTTTCCTGGGTTAGGTAAAAATAAGTTTCAATTAAGAAAATGAAGCTCATGCAAAACTAGAGATAAATGATGCTCCCAACATGTAATTTGGGGTTATTTATAGCTTTACAGTAATTGAGAATTCAGGAGATTTCTTCTTTCAAGTGTGCTGTTGACAAAAATGTGAGTTCACAAAAATCGGAATATAACATTCAGAGTATTGTACTTGCAAAGCACACACTGCAACATGCACAGGATCCTGAGCAACTTTCTAAAATATTTCTCATGAGTTGAAAACATCGCACAAAATCACAAAGAAATTGAGTAAGCAAAGCGTTGAAAGTAAACAAGCAGCAGGGGGTAATTTTAGAAAGTTTGTCAAAGTTTCTGTTTAACTGATGGGGATGAAGTGAGTTGGTTCCAGTGCTGAGCAGGGACGGTGGCAGAATCCCTACGTAGGGAGTTAAAAAAGTGGGTGAAGGTCGCAGATAAAAGACTTGAACATAATTATTCTGACAAAATCTTATCTGACAGAAGGATTGAAGGCCTGGCTGTTGCTCTGAACTTAACCTGAAAGTCGTCTTTATCCCATGGCATCTGGCCTGTGTCTGTCCTCCTCTCCCCTGTGTTTGGAGATGGTACCCCCAACACTGCAGGGTAGCCATGTCCAGCGTGGCAGCAGGAAACCCTGTGGATCACAGTGCTTCGAAAAGCTTTTGAGGCCCTTTTTTTTATTCTCAGGGATAATGCTGCTTCTCCTGCCCATCCCAGTTACATGGACTGATGGTTGCTTTGTGCCAGTTCCCAAGTCGTTACTCTTTTTACTCTTCTAGTTGATTTACCTGTCACTGTGAGGAGATGCTGCTTTTGAATAAGCATCAAATGTACATAAACTGGTGTAAACTGGTGGGATTGTCGGTCTTAATCCACATCTTCATTTTCTTCTAATCAGTAGTAGATTGAAAATAGATAGATAATGTTGTTGGGTTGTGTTGCCATAGGATTGCCATATGTCAAATACTGACTTTGAGATAATTATACAGGCGTATGCTAAAGTGCTGGGCAGTCCCAAAAGTGTATAATTGCCCCCAAAATAGGAGGAAGAGAATCGTTTTTTTTCCCCACTCTTTTTATAAGGGATATGGGGTCTGACTGACAATACAACAGATCCTGTGTAACGTAGACCATCTAGTGAGAGTTGTCATATTATCTTTATTTTTTTAGGGAAAACCAATGCAGAAGTCAATGAGAAATTCAACTTCAAAATAGACGGCATAGCTTGCTTTGGGTAAGGGAGGGAACTGGAGGGATTTTTAACTGGAAGGTACCTATTTGGTGACATACTTGGTACCTGGATATCTGATACTGAATTGCATGATTTTTGTAACACGAACAAGTCTGTGAAATACTGGAGGGGAAAATGAGGATGATACCACTAGTCCTCCAATAATACAAAATTAATTTTGATATTATATATGATATATGATACAGTATCATGATATATATGATACAACAGTATTTGATTCCAAAATACAGGGCTGATGGTTTCTTGTGGGCAATTCCAGTTAATCCTGTGAGAGATATAAGCAGGTCACCAAGAAGAGAGAATAAAACATGAATGTTCACCCTCTACGTGAACTTCAAAAAGTTTTTGGTTTTTTTTTTGGTGTCCTTCCACCCTATAGATTATGAAGGGTCTAATCCTGGTGCATGTTGAGGAACAGTGAAGGATCTCAGACCACTTTTGGGGCAGCGGTGCCAGCTACAGTTCAGCATAGCATTGCCCTGAGCACCTTTCTGATTTATCCCATGTTAGTGGTAAAAAGGAAAAAATACTGCCTGCTGCTAATGCTTGTCACTCAGCTGCCACGTCCTTATCTTGTTTCCAGTATTGCTGATATAGTCTGTAGCTAATATTCCTCTCCTCTATATTAAGTGGTGGCCTCTGGAAAGCAACCGCTGTAATTGCATTCTGTGTTGGGACGCAGAGGTTAAGCAGGAACCCTTTGGATCACTGACAAAAGCAAATTTCTTTCAGAGGCAACTCCTAAATGTAACTTGGGAAGAAGGGGGAAGGAGTTGTTCATCTAGTATAGCTGATGATAAGTATTGCTTAATATATCTGGTAGAATATGTTCGTTGTTTTTTTTCTTTGCACAGAGGGAATTTTTATCTTTTTACAGCTGAGAGCACTGTGGCATAAACATGCAGTAAACAGTGAACTCCAGACAACCCCCTGTCTGTGTCTGCTGGCATTTCATTCCTGAAAAAATGCTCTGACATGTCAACACCAAGAGTGAATACAAAGAAAAAATACGTTTACCCTTTTAGTTTGCTTTATCAGCTCTATTGATTTCTTGATACAGTGTTCCTAAGGTCTCTCTTTTTACAGAGCAAAGGAGCCTCACGTGTTTCCAGAGGCTTTTAGCCTGTGCCCCACTGAAGCAGATCTCTCCGTCCCAGGGCCGGCGAGGTCTGAGGGCTGGATACTGATTTCGGTGATAGTCACTTGTACGGCAGGCAGCTTAGTGTGAAGGGCTCTGTGCTTACGCTTGTGTGTGTTCATGGGGAAGATGCTTCCAAACATAACTGTACCTGCTTCTTCCAGTCCAACGCGAGCAGGCAGATGTATCTTCTGAGCTCCTCTCTATTTGTCCTTCACGTAAATAAGACACAGCATGAACTTTGCTACTATAGACTACAGCCATCTGCTGCGGGTCTTGGTTTCCAAGGAAAATGAAGGAAGGTTGTAGATCTGAGGTTTTGGGGTTTTACCCTCTTGCTGCTACAAGTTGCCTTGTACAAGCATTTTCTTTTGCAGCAGCGTGCAGTCAATTCCCATTTCATTTCTCACTCATCCTCTCCGCACGCTGCTGCATCTGGAGGAAGCACTCACTACTGACCACATAAACACGCTTTACCTTCCCCCAGCTGCTGGGAGCTCACTGGAAGATTCACCTGTAGAAAAACGTTTCACTTCTACTTGAATCCTTGAAAATTAATATCCTTTCTGAAAAAGATAGGAAACTAATGCTACATTTGTCTTTACTGTGCATATGCATTGCATGATTGTATATAAAATGGTGATCCTTATGTTGTTTAAATATTTAGCTATGGAGGAATGAAAGATGGTTCTAAAAGAAGCTTCACCAAATAGACAATTCAATGCTTGGTGCATCTATGGATATTGTAATGGTATTTTTTATTTTTATAACGTTTTTCTTCCAAGCAACTCAGACTAGGTACAGCACAATTTCTCAGATGTCTTTTCTATGAATTCAAGGGTACCAGAACTATTTTAAAAACTGTATGCATAATAAAATTATAGCTTCCATCACCAAAATGCAGCTTCCTTGTAGGTAGACAGATAACAGCTAGACAGGCATCACAGCATTCCGGGGAGGGGGGGGAGTAGGCGTTTTGTCTAATGACAGGAGACTCAAGGGAGCTCAGACTTCTATTAATAAATACTTCTGAGCCCTGCTTTCTGGTAGTGAAGCTGAGAGCTTCATATGTGAGCAGAGGATCACATTTAACCTGTATTTCTTCAAATATGCTCTTTTGCTACCAATATCTACTCCTGACCCTGTGAACATATGAAAAAAAGACTTAAAATTCACTGTCATAACTTTGTGCTGCCAGTTTTGCTCTTTTTTTTTTTTTTCTGTATCTCTATGCTTTTGCAGTACGAAGAACTCAAGATCCAATTTTTATAAACACAGGTTTGGAGGGGTGGGTTGTGAGGGCATTTTTGTGCAAAGATCTCTTTAGGATTCTGCTTTGTGATCCAATAGAAAAAAAAAAAGAAGAAAAACCAAACCACAAAATATTGAGAAAGTTGCTGATTTTCAGCATCTAGATCCAGGTGACTTTTAGGATTATACTACAGCATTTGTAATTTAGCAACTTTCATGGCAATAAGAAATCACTAAGTAATGAAAATGGTTAAAATTATTTAAAATTCAGAGATTTGGAGCCTTCTGCATTTACATCTACAGTGGATATCTTATGGGATTGTTATCACGGCTGTTGGGAGCTCTCATTTCATGAGTAGGAGTCCAATATTACCATTTTATACAACTTCTTTTTTTTATTTCAGTGGCTCACGACCAGGCTATAGAGATTGGAGATAGAAGCCCTGTGATACTGTGTTATTTTTGTCAATAGCAATCACGGGAAATGAGATGTATCTCTTAGTTTCATTTGAATTTTAAAAGATGTTTAAAGTTATTTTTAAAACTTTATCACAAATGTCTGAAATGAGAGATAAGACAGTAAGTGTATGACATTATTGGAAACTATGCTTTTGAGATAGAACAGATAAAAGGGTCTGACTAAGTGAAAGAATAATGTCAGTGTCATGCTAGTAACTGAATTAGTAAATATAAATATGCAGGTAATTAGACTTCTCAGTGCTATTAATTATTTCAGCATTTCTCGCTGCAATATGGGAAAAGTATGTATTACTTTCACACTCAATTTCAGTTCTGCCAGCTAATGGCTTCCCTTGCACGAAAAGAGAGATAAGGGGATATTCATTGTTTGCTTTTCATTGAGGATAAGTACTTACTGTAATAGGTTTCTACTGGCATATTACTGGGCTGTGTGAAAAGCCTAACAGTTTTCCCTGTAAGTCGTCAGCTGAAAGTACTCGTTGAGCACTTTTAACTCTATTTTTGTCAGTGTTTTAATGATGACAGATATATCATTGCCATTACAGTGAAAACAGTTTATATCAGAGTGAGTTTTCTTAAGCACACTTAAATTTCTCCTAGAAAAACATTTGTTTGCTCCTACAGAGCCTGGCTGAGCCCTTGGTGGCTCTTGGCCAGCGGGAAGATCTTTACGCGGTAGCTGCAGAACGCGTGGAGAGAGTGGTGGTTCCCAGTTTTGTTGAGAGGAGCCTCAGGTGACAATGTTCGTACATTACAGTGGATGGTTGGGTTTCCAACACCGTAATCTGTGTATGTGTATATAGAAATATATATGTAGAATGCTATATATAACCGGTTTGGGCTGTATGGAAATGCTGCATGTATATTGCATGTTCCTGTGCTTAATTATTTCACGCAGAGAGCTGTCCTGATCTATTCACATATTAAGAAAACTTAAACTGTGAGACTAAAATAATTGTGTTACTACATCAGTATTGCTCTGAACTCCCCCCATGTCTGATCGTAAGCTGGAATAGGTTGCTTATGCTAGTTTATGCAATGGGGGGATATAGCTCGTTATTAATAACCACAGACCTGTCAGATGTTAAGTGCACAGGCAATAATGAGCATACATTCCCCGGCAGACTGTCTTGCACATAGAAAAAAAACCCTCCGTACATTAAATATACACTTGAGAAACACTACATAACAAGCGCTCCAGTTGCAGTCATATGCTGCTGAGAATATTCTGCAATTTAAGGCTCAATCATATGTTCTCCAAGGAAACCCACTGATACCTAATTACAGGAAGATTACAAACGATAATGACAACATAATGAATTACAGAACCTTTATGACTTATTAGCACAGTTTTCTGCTATGAATCAAGACAGCTAGATGAAATGTAAGGATAGCTTTGAGTGACATTTGCTCATATCTTCCATGATGAGCCTAAGGGGAATTACAAAGTTGTGTACTATTGGTTTTATGAGGATGGTATAAGTTCTTGTGCCTGCTATGTTTTATGAAGTTGTAGCCTAGAAGATACTAATATTGTGATATTTCCTAACACATTATCATCTCTGTTGGTAGAATGATATCCTACATTGTGTCTGCTTTTCCAACTTGTACATTTCTGTGGTCTTATATTTTCATTTTACTCTAGTCAAGGTCCCCTAATTTGTCTAGTTGGCTTTGCTGTCATACCCTACAGATTAAAAACATGCAAACAAAATTGCAAAGGAAAGCAATTATGGAGTCTTGATAAAGCCAAGTTTACACTTTATATCATTACTCTTCCTTCCCGTTAACATTCATTTGGTTTCAGATACAGTCATGGATGAGACCATGATGTAGCAATCATGGCTAAAAAATCTCAGCTTGCTCAATTCAGTCACAAAACTACAATTGATTTTAATGAGGTCATATTTAACCCCGATATGCCCCCATGTGCCATGGCTGTGACTCAGGCAGAATTCCGCAATTTTGTAATTGTGTCCTACATATAGGGCCAAATTCACTGCTGACTGGAAGAGCTGGTTTTCAGTTTGAGTAGCTTAACCAGGATTTCCCTAAGTCTTGCTAAGCTTTATTAGCTCCTTGTATAACCCATCAACGGTGCAGCAATATCTGGGTAGAATTAGATGTTGTGGTTATCGAGGATGGAGTTAGTTTCAACCAGATAAAAACCCAGATCAGGTTTGAAAAAAAAGTAAAGCCTTTGCTTAAAAGACAAAACAGTTTCAAAGGAACTTGCAAGGAATGTTTCCTTACAATGATGTATTATGTCTAATACTAAGCAGACAACAAATGTAATGAAAACACAATGAATTAAAAGAAGTCTTTGTTTACCTCATTAAAAGTCAATATAAAACCAATGTGCTTTACCCACATGAGAAGAAAAAATTACTTGTCACTAGTGTCAAGTGCAAGAACTAAGGTCATCTTAAGAGATGTGAAATAAAAAACTTCATGAAAACATTATACTGAGCACAAGCATAATGCCAAATATCACCTCTGTGTTTCTGTAGAGCTGTTAACAATGCCTTGGATTTTACTCTCCATGGAAACTAGTATCTTTTGATAAAAATTGAACCCTGCAGTCTGCTTTTCAATGAAATGTTACTCTCATCTTGTGGAAATCAGACTCTTTCCAGGAAGAAAATATCCTGTAAGCCCTCTGTCTCCCTGATTCCTCTTGGGAGGGGGATTAAAATCTTTTGCCTGATCCTATTATTATCATGTTTAGTTTTACCACGTTATTAACTTTCTGCGAAACATTTGACAGGTACTTTTTTGTCATTATGCTTCCCTGTCCGATAACTGGGAGCCTCACATGGGCTGGAGAGCTCATCCCCATCTTCCCAAATACTGCTCAGTGCTTCTTGCGCCAAGTGACTTGCACCCATTCCCATAGCTGGAAACTAGTTGGGGGGCGGGGGGCACGTGTTAAAACTGCACGCTGACCATTGTCATGTATTTTGTAAAAATTTTTCAGTCCTACTTGAACTCTGGTGTGAATAAAGTGAGAACTAAGGAGCTGACCCACTATCTGGAGATAACCTATAGTGGAACTAACTGTAGCATTGGCATCAAAGAGAGTTTAGATAGATCTGATTTAGATAAATACATTGTCAAAGCCTTTTTCTGAGTACATTAAAAAAAAAAAAATCAGAAATCTGTTCCAGATCTAAATACTGATCCATTGTGACTTCTTAAAATCTCTTTGACTTTTTCTTTTTAAAAAAAATCTTGCATAGCAAATGCTGTTTCAAATATCTTTTGTGGGGATTTTAGATCAGATAGTTTGGACAAAAGTTAATTCTGAAATTTGAGAGAAATTTAAGATCAGTATGCAATTCTAGCATTTTTAGAACAATGCATCCAAGCTGCTCATGGCAGGTGTTATGCTATATATATAAAACTAAGGATGATATGAAACCAATTTCTTCATGGTCAATGAGCTAAAGCATTTTGTCCTGAACAATTTTTTTCCCAGTAAAAATGTTGAAACTATAATTCTTAAAGTTTGGGCCTTCTGTTATCCGTCAGCTCTAATAGTCATATGGCCTTTTTCCTTTCTATCCCATATAGTGAATAACAGAGCTGCTTTGACCTTGTTTCAAAGTATGTTTTCTGCACCATGAATCACTGTTCTCTTCTGTCTTGAAATGAAATTAGCTTTAAACATGATGAAAATGTAAGGCCAGCAGGCAGGATGGTTTCTCCTCTGTTGAGCGGTGTTTTGTCCCTGGGCAATGAGGGAGCAGTGGAGGTGGAGGGGCTCGCCTGGCCGTATGCGGGAAGCAGCCGCCAGCCACCGGGACCACGAGCAGGGCAGGTCTTGCATTAAGTAAACCCTCGATGATAATGGTCTCGCAACAAATGGTTAGTTGAGATACAGTTACGGAGAAGGTTTGTTTAATTTTTTAGTTAATCTTCAATGGACAATTGTCCAAATGTTTACTCTAGACACTGGGAAATCTTGACTTATTCTGTTGTTTTCACTTGTAACTATCAAAGCTCAAGTAATGTTTTTCTCTTTCCTTTTCATTGTTCTGGTGACTGTTAATCAGAAAGAGGGAATAAGCACAGAAAGTAGCACATTATTCTTTCCTAATGTAAACTTCATGTATGTTATGTGAGATGCAGTTTACTTCCCTTTGAAAGGAGGTTGTAGGTACTGCTGTTACTGTCGGAACAATTGGCCAAAACCTACAATTAAAATATACATATTGTGATTGAAAAATTAATTCCTCAAGATAAGCTTGTAATAAACTGACTTGCAAAGAAATCAGATCGTCCCCTAAAGGAGCTTAGAAACAAGTCAAATAACTCACCGCTCACTAACGTTGCCTGTTGCTGGGCTTGGTTTCTCCAATTTACATCACAGTGTGCTGCAGCCCTCGTCATTAAGCTGGACAAAGCATAGATTTTATTCACAGGCAGGGGAGCTTTTGGCCAGCAGTGAGGCTGGTTTCAAATGTCCAGAGACAAGAAGAGCCTTCCAAGTTGAGTGCATCCATGGCTGGAGAAGGTGCTGTAGCTGTCTAGCTGGTGGCATCCCTGTGGAAAAGGGCAAGGAATAAAACTTGCAGGAGAGATGGATTAGTAGTAGTTTGGAAAGCCAGCAAGAAAATCAAATTAGAATTTGCAAAACGTTGCAGACAGGAAAGGGTCTTAAGATGTTTAAATTATAATTGAAATAAGCAAAGTAACTATGAAGGTGGGAAGGGCTCTCTTTTGTACAAGAAAAGAGAGCATCTTTCTTTTTCATAAGAGATTGTATTTTTTTCTGTATATGTTGTGTGAGAGACTTAAATGAATTTTCCTCAAATATCCGGAGTGAGAATAGTTAATGCTAACAAGAAATCTTAAATTGTATGCTTATGAATGCAAGGCAATAAGATCTCCGATTAATCAATTTATTTCTGACATCTAGTTCCTATGATTCTAACACTATTTGTCCTGTTTTTTGGGGCTTTTGTTGTTTGTTTGTTTTTTTTTTTTTTTTAAGTCTCAGATTCCTGTAGCCCTTACCAATCTATTTCAGTATTTTTATATATGCTACGTTAAATTTTGTGGAAGAATCTAATGGCCATGGGGAAAAAGCCAGATTATCTCTCTCTGTCATCTTTTTATTCTTCTTTTATTCTTTTTATTCCTGAACCCTGGCCACCTTTGTCAGAACTCTCAAGGTGCCAAACCTGTATAACCATGTCAAAAAAAGTCGTCTTCTCCTTTCAGCTTTAGAAATTACTCTCTTAAATTATAAGAGCTGGGCCAGTTTCCATATGGAAAAGTCATACTGAATTAATAACAAAATTATAATTTTACTTCTTTTTCTAGGAAATTCTGTAGAAGACAGTAATTATAGTTTTGGATATGTTGAGCTATGAAAATGTGTAGGCTTCAAGGCACCCAAAACCATCAAATTTTCTACTGAGCTAGAGTGCCACAAATTCACAGAGGAACAAATTTTTATTTCTTTTATAACATATATGGCTTATAAAAATAGAGATTGTTTTTTTAAAAAAAACCCCATGTCTCAGCTATCATATTCTACTTACTGGATTAGAAAATAGAAATAACTGGCAGACTGTTCTGACATTTTGGGCAATAGAAACCCGAGAATCAAATGTAAGCCATTGATTTTCCTTCCAGTAATTGTTCCAAAGAAAACTAGTTTATTCCTCAAAAGAGAAAAGAATAGATGAATGTGTGCATGTCAGCCAAAATCTTGTTGAAATATATGATGTTTTATATTGATAAATAGATGGACAGAGAAAGTCAGGAAATTTCAAGCCAGAGTCAGTAATTGACTTATGAAATAATGATTAGATTTACCAAAAGCACTTACATAAAAGGATTTCACTGCTGTGTAATAAGAAGTTCAGTCTTGAAGTTCATAATCTAGAAGTGCAGAGTTGTAAGTCTGGCTGGAATACCTGCAGCACGTTTCTGCAGTCAATAAAAAAAAGGAGCACATCACCGGGTATTTGTTCAGCATGTTTTTAATTTCATTTTTGCATTTGTTCTCAAACTTTTCAGGCTGTTCTCATAGTTAAAGCTGTAGTAGAAACATTATATCTGATTTTGAGCTGGAAAATTGAACCAGCGTGTGATCACAGGTAGGCAACTACTTTATGGGTAAGAGCAAGTGGTTGCATGATTGCTGAAGCATAGCAGCTACTGGAAACCAGAAAATACAAGGAACTGATCATAAGCCTTAACAGCTCCAGGCTTTTACTACTTTTATATTAGAATGAAGTAATTTGTGTGGGCGCATCGTTAGATTTGCCGTGGTTCAACTTCCAGTTTTTATTTCATCCTTTCATTCAGCCCATTGTTAGAAAAACCTCTGACATAAATTGAGTGGTTTCTCCATTCACTTCCCAGTGATTCAGTTCTGTTTATTTATCATTTCGTTGACCACCCCAAATATATAGAACCTGAAAGTGTATTTATTTTTGAATGTGCATCTGGGTGGAATCTAATTGAAGTTAAGATGGTGCCTGAGAGCTCTATTGTCCTGTCAGAGCCACAGTTAGGAATGAAATTCAATGACATTATGCAAAGTTTTCTGAAAGGACATTTCCCACCCATTGCTGGAGAAGAAAGAATTATTCAGTTTATGCTTACTAGAGGTGATATATATATCCTAAAATCAATTTTAAACATGTCTCTTGACACATTAAAGATCTAGAGAGGCTTTACATGCATATCAATGTTTTATTACTGTTTCAATTTGAAAGGTTAATTTGAAAAACATGCCCTTATCCTAATAATTGAGACTTTTTTAATTTGCTAGGTTTCTTCAATAGCTTGTTTATTAATCCAATGGCAAACAGATGGCAGTGAGTCATCTTTCTTTCTTTTTTTTTAGCTCTGTATTTCTCTCCCATCTGACCTCATTCACTTTACATCAGAGATTTCCCAGTCAGCTATGCGGTGTTAGATGAACGGATAACGTTTGGTTTAACATTTGAGATTCAAGAGAGTTCTTTGAAAGAATGTGGTATCATATACAAAGATGACATGAAAAGATAATGACTAATAAAAATAACACCTGGAAATTTCCTTGTAGCCATAGAATAGTTCTCATCTCTTCAACATCTGTAGAAAAAGCCCGAGGAAAGATTTTGTCAATGTGAAGCCAAACCAAAAACTAAAAAGTGACCGACAATACTTAATTCTCTTGCAACATTTTTCTGGTATGTCGTGTGATGTGACAGGAAATCACATCTGCTCTATCTGCTTCGCAGTTGATGTCAGTTACAGTAGAATCATAGAATCATTATGGTTGGAAGAGACCTCAAAGATCATCAAGTCCAACCGTACACCTGATGCCACCATGTCTACTAAACCATGTCTGGAAGTACCACATCTAAACGGTTTTTGAACACCTCCAGGGACGATGACTCCACCACCTCCCTGGGTGGATAAAAGTGATTAAAATCCCAAGAAAGCTAAGATAATGTTTTTCTTTGGGCAGTGTGAAAGAGGGGCTCAGCATCCACTGTCAGCCACTCGCCAGGCTGCTGTGTCACTGCAGGTTTGGGACTTGGAGTGGCACCTGAAAACTGCCCCGGTCTGGGCAAGGATGGCCTGTCGAACTGGAGCCTGTGCACCCAAAAGTTTGTTTTGAAATAACCACATGTAAATATTCTACAATGTTTGTGTGTAGTTATTGTAACTGTAGCCCGTGATTTGCCCTGCATGTGCTTGACAGTGCTGTGGCAGCAGATGAATCTTCCTTGTCTCCTCCAAACGTTTTGCTAATTGAACAAACTCTGATCTTAAAATATTTAAGAAGAATTTATGTTGCATGAGCTGTAACTACTCGTGTAGTAATTTTATTTGCACCTTTTTTTGAGCTACAATGAAGAAAGATGAGATCAGAGAAGTCTTATCAATCTGTGGTACCTAAGCAATTTTACTTTATAAATACAAAGTTCAGAATTACTGAAATTCATCGCTTTTTTCCTCTCATTAATACTAGAGGAAGACAACAGTCATCTTTGACATAGTCCAGTAATATTTTATCTAATGAAGAATATTCATGCCTCATTTATTTCTGCAAAATTCCTCACCCTTTAAATAGCTTGTAGTGGGTTTTTTATTATTGTTATTTTAAGAACTAGGCCTTTCCATCGTTCATTCTCATCCTGTTTGAAATGAGGCAGCCTTGGTGATACAAGATGTGTATAATCAAGATGCATACAGGGAGAGAGTTGGAAGTCTAAGCTATTCAGTAATAGCTGTTTAGTGTTTGAAGAAACTGTATGCTCAAGTTTTATAAATATGTTATTTAAGTCGAGCAAAACCAACTCTCAAGGGAGGAGGGCAGAGGATGTTAAATCCTGTGCTACTGAAGAGTCAACTTCAGTTTTTAATAGGCTTTAATTTATTACTGTAAATATTGGCAGAGCAGTTTCTCTGTGGCAGTGACAAATACTCACTGAGCAGCTGGAAGGGGGAGCGAGCAAGTGTGCTCCTGCTCTTTCTGCAGTCTGCAGCTCAGCAGTAGACCCCATTTTGTGCCCGCTGGTACAGGGGTGGCTAACGGGCTGAAGGGATCGACCTCTACCAAAAGGGCCACCTCTCCCAACAGCAGCACGTGGGTAGGGGCCATTCCACCAAGCTGCACACGTGACACCTGTGCAGACGGTGCTCTGGTGCAAAGGGGATCTCTGTTACATCTGGATTGAGAATATCTATAGCCTAGTTTACCTCAGATACTTCTTGCCAATTATTTACCACAAAGCTGGTTTTTGCAAGGACACAGAGGTGAGAGCCAAGGCTGGTGAAAGATGGTTTTGGTGCTGAAGCCCTTGCAGAAAGGTTCCCTCGGTGCATTGCTTTGCAGGAAACAACTCTTAACTTTGGATTTGGTCTGGCATACTTTCTGGTTGGTGTTGAGAGTTACTGCTCTGAAATGCAGTAGTTTTGTTTGATTTTTCTACCTTTTGAAATGTCAGAGTGACTGTGTGGTGCTTTATCTTCCCATAAATTTAATTTACTGCTTTCACTGACTACTACAGTAGATTTCCAAGAAGAAAACTAATGTGACCTCAGTTGCTTTGCATAGAGTATTTCACTAGCCATTATCTGTAGCTTATGATTTAATCCATTTTAAACGCTTCCTGTAAGTATTTATATTTTTCACTTAACTGTATCCATTTGATCCTCAGCTGTACTTCAGGAGACAAAGTTATTGGACCATTATCTAGTCATGAAGCATTGATTTGTGCTATATAAAGAATGTATGGATCTTGCTCTTTGAAAGTGTGAAGACCTCTTTGTACTTGATCTTATAAATGGGAGAATACTTTTCCCTTTGTGAACTTCAGTCTGAAATTTGTCCAGATCACGATGTTATTTCTGTTTAGTGATATGCTGTTTATAACACCCTTATAAATGGCATTTGCACTTTTCTTCATGACTTTTGAATTCTGATATTTATAGTCTAATGAAGTGACATGCCTAAAACAAGAACATAAGAGCTACTTAAAGGATATGTTTGGACTTTGTTCAGGAAACCATTTTGTTAAAGTGGAGTTGCCAGTTGATACAATCAAGGGAGCTGGCACAACAGCCAACTGGGTAAGCATTTCTAAAGGTCGGTGACAGCAAACAGTGTCTCTTCAGCACCATCAAATTTAGCAGTGTGAACTACACAGCTGGCTTGGTTGCAATAAAAGTCTGGAAGGAGCGTCAAGAATTATTACGGTCTCCTGGTTAAGTAATTCAGCTCATAGCCCAGATAAATCCACTGCTTGGATGCACTTGCTGCATACAACGTGTTTCTCGGTGCACTCAATGTCTTTGTTGCAGTTACAAAAATTAGAAGGTGCCTTTCAACCTTTTCTAGAACAAATGTGGAATATTATTTGTACCAATTAATGTCTAAGGATTCGGTGTGAGGACGAGGTTATGGCAGAAGTCTCACCTTTTAAACTTTTGTGACTGACTGCATCTCTAGCTCTGATCGTGGGAGCAATGTTCTGCATGTGCACCTGGTATCTGCTGGTGTTTGTGGCAGGAGGGTGGAGGACAGAAGAAATGCTGTTGGTGGGCGTAAATACACTTCCAAATCACCCTGAAAAATTAACATGGACTCTGTGTGCCAGGTTTTGTGTCCACCAGTGTTGTTTTCACCATACTAATGTGACGGCTCTCAAAACTATTCAGATACCAAACTGCTAATGAAATCAACGGATAATTTTAAAGACTGGGTGTATGCATTTGGGGAAGATCCTTACTTTTCTTATATGTCTGAGTAGTGCCCTTTATAATGATATTGGGATTCTGTTACCATAGTAACAATGATAATTGCTGAAATCACTGTAAAGTCTGACACAAATTTGGTGTGTTTTAAGTTAAGTTAGTGCTGCGGTGCTGGAGGGTTTGAGATTAACCATTAAGCCTTTTCCCACAAGGTGTAAGTGCTACCATCATAAACACCTCAATGCAGTTCATAAGGAGAAACAGGAAACAAGGCTTTTTATTAAGAGTCATTGCAAGCCAAAGGTCTGCGCATTTTTTTACTCCACATCTGATAGCTTTAAACATTCACTTACTTGTGGAGGTTCATACATGGAGGTTAAAAAAGAAATCTTCTCTCTGTGAATTCAGGAAAATGAAAGAAAAAGTGCTCCAGAAATCATTGTAGGTCTTACTTCTGTTCAGATTTAAATGAAACTGTTCAGTTGAGCCGTGGAGCTGTTGAGAAGCTATCTAATTGCCAAGCTGTTGATGATGTGCTATGGGATCAGGGTGCTGCAGGATATTAAAGTCAAGACCTTTGCTTTCCCCTCAACTCTACATGAGGTTACACGAGGGGAGGAGAAAGGAGAGGAGACAGTGGCAGTGTTCTGTCCCCATTTATCTAAGGATGTCTGTAGTCTGTCATCCGAATTACATTTGCCCGGGCTCCTTGCAGTATCAATGGCCGACGGTCATAAACTCCTGCACGCGGAGGGTGGGCAGGGTTTGACTCGTGGAGAGAGATGGGGCTCTTACCACTCTCCTTAGTGCTTTTTGAGGACTGTCCTGTTTAATTTACAGACTTTCCTTTTGGTCATCTGCAGGTAAAGGACATACAAGTCAGATGGATGAATAATCACTAATTATTTGATTGCATCTATGGAAGACGGAAGAGAAGTAGCTGAAAAGGTTGGTATTGTATGAGCCACAATGACATCTGTTGAAGGTTTTTGTGTGCTTCAAAATGGTACCTCATGATTTTTTATTTGCCATCTGTTAACGTCCTTGTGTCAGAAAATATAATTTAGCTAAGGAAAAAGGGAGCAACAAACTCAATGCACTCATTACCTCCCCAGTGGCTTGATTCATGGTGGCTTTTGCTGGAAATCGCTCCTGCAGAAGTACCTGTGGGCTTTGCATGCAGGCTACGGCAATGTGTGCACCATGTGCACACAACCCCAAGTCAGTTAGAAAAAATCAGCGTGAAAAAGGGAATGTAGGCTTCTGTTCCCAGAAGGGCAACATGTTCTCCGCCTAATACATGTGGAGCAGAGTGAGAATCACATTGAACCTTGGTTTGGATGAGAACTGGACAGTTAGCAGAAGCACAGAGGAATTTGCAGCTTTCCTGAGAAGTAGTAGTACATTTGACGACTCAATTTTTATGCTCTTTATGTATGTAATATTTGGTATATGTGGTTAGATGCTACGGCTAGACTTTGTTTATGCCAAATTTTAGGAGTTCATGGAAGCTAAATTGATACATTTTTAACTGTCTGCCTCATATGCCCACTTTTCTGCCTCACTGTTTCTGCCTTATCTCAGTGCTGCTTGCAAAAGCTTGGTGTGCTAAGGTTTAGCCAAATATCTGCACGACTTCAGACTGGTTTTACATTGGGTACAGCAATCTAAGGAGACCAAACCTTGTACAGTTGCTCTGAAACTACAGAGGTGTCCTCAGCTGAGAAATTGCATTTAATGCAAATTTAACAATTTAAAGGGAAATGCAGGATGCC
>NW_009621335.1:59223-67671 GCF_000690535.1 Cariama cristata | reverse complement strand
AATGAATGATACAGAGAAAGAGATCTAAGGTTTTCAGTAGGGGATTTCCCCATGGTTCAGGTTAATATTTTGCAGAGTGAAGGCAAATGCAGCAGAAGCAGATGGACCTGTGATTGGTAAAGAGCTTGATGTTAAAATCTGTGTTGACATTTTATTTGTCTCAAAAAATCACTGGTGTATCATTATGGAGTAACATGCCTACTGCAAAGACTCATTCTGATATGGTGAAATTTAAATGGATTCATATTATGCTTTAAGACTTGTTACAAGATCACTGGTACTCCGGCTTCAGAAGAAAACTTGTTTGAGAGTTTTCCTGAACTGCCTTTGAGATTTTTCCTGAATAAGGTTAAATAAAAATAAATTATTAAGGAAGGATTTCAGTGTATTTCAACTGATGACATGAATACGCTGAAAATTTTGTTTATAGGTCCAAAAGTCCGCTTAAGTCAAAACTGGTCCTTTGTATGTGTATCCTACTGTTAATATCTTAAAACTTGTGCTGTTTTTTTAAAATGTTTATCAGTTCTTTTAAGTTTTTCCTTTGGTGAGTTCTAATGAGAAAATATTTACTAAGCAGCATATTTATAGTGACCTCATATCTGATATGGTACAATATGTCAGGAATTCTGGAGGAATGCTCAATTAAATATTGATTACTGATTATTAGTTATTGATTACTTAAATGTGACACCGAGAATGTCACTTTCTGAAATAGAGACAACAAAGTAAAGCTTTTTTAAAGCCCGTTCCTGTAGCGGTATTTCATAAGAAAATGATGAGTGGAGAAGGGAGCTGGAATGCAGTAAGTGTACATATAATTAGTAGGCTATTACTAATAGTATGTCTACGAAAAGCACTGCCTAAGTGAAGGCTGAGCAACACATGAATGTTGTGTGAGAAACAATCCCTGTCGTCAGGTGCTAATTGTGGCAGTGGGCAGGATGGGACTATGCAAGACAGCCCCCTCTTGGATGGCTAAATTTATGGATATGGACTCACCCTGATAAAACAAAAAGATGAGCAGTACAAAATACAGATATATTAGACTGTCAGGGCATCTTCAGTACTATTGCCTGTGAAAAATGTGGAAAAGTATTTCTGTCAAGAGCCGGTTTAAGCTGCAGCAGGCAGGGCTGGGTATTTCATCATCACCCACATTGCCGTTCTGTCCTGCTTTCATTTTGTGTTTTACATTTGAGGAGCTGAGCTCTTAGAGCTGCGAGCGTGTTTTCTGGGGTCTTGCAAAGGGCGTTTTCACCCCACCTTGCCTGATCCCAGGTACCTTCCCAGCACATCTGCCTCTGCATGCATGCCTCTGCATGCCCAGCCGCATCTGAGCTGTTCCTGAGTCAGGAGAGCAGGACAGTAATTAGAGGAAAGAGCTCCCCAGGCCTCCTGAGATTGATGTGAATGCTCATCTATAGCTTGTTATTAATTAACACTTGCCACAAATCTTCTGATTGTCTCTTACAGGCTCTCAAGCGTTACAACCCTTTGTGGCCATTTATTCCTTTGCCTTGTATCTCTGTGTTAATATTCAGCAAATCCATTTGCTAGTCTCTTGTGATTGCTCTGCCCGTGGCACACTAGACTTGGGGGTTTGTTTAAGTCATTATGAGTGATACTACTATTAATATTTCTTCTACTGAGACGGCACCTAGAAGCCACGGTCATAGGCTGAGATAATCCTCCCTGGAGTTAGACATGGGCACTATTTCAAGTTAATGCAGTCTGCAAGACTTGGTATATTAATATGGCTCCCTGTTGGTTGCATGGATTGTTGGGGCATGTGCACCCAGCACACGTTCTGGTTAAGGACAGGACTTACAAAAGGAAAATGAAACAGTCCCTGAGATGACCTTGAACTGATTTGTGCAGGTAACTATTTGTACAACTCCTTTGTTCTTCTTATCCTTCAGTTCAGTCCATGCCCATGTTCCATGAGAGCCTGGATTTCCTACAGGAAAACCAAGTGTGTCCTGCCCTTTGTGTACCACTGCTGCCAGTCACTTATATTCAGAGCTAGCCTGTTGTCATTCCTGCAGTCTGTGCTTTCTTTATGTATTTTTAGAAGAGGAAGGTGAGTTTAGATGGTCTGGTAACATGTACGCAATGGATAATGGCTTCGTTTGTCCTGTGTTGCTTAAAATACATCACGGGAGAATTTAAAAATATTAGCAATGTTTCTGGGCGTGCACATTATTCCAAATATATTCTGATAAATTACTCATATTTAATGTATTAATCATACCCATATACAAGCATGTCAATAAAGTGAATCATCTTTTTATTAGAAGGAATATTACTTTATTTTCTTCCTACTTTGCCCTTATCACAAATTTTGAGGAATGTTCTTTGCACGGTTTAGATCGTGTTGAGGATTGCCTGGGAACTGAGTCTTCATGTGGTTTTGCACTAAACTTATTCTAATGAAGAGTTTTTTTGTTTGGTTCTTCAGTAGAAATCAGCTCATAATGAGAAATACCACTGCTGATTTGATCCCACCGTTCCTGAAATTGATGTTTCTGGCTAAAGTCTGTAATTTTGATCCATATAACTTACCCAATGGCTCTGTACCATACCGACCTCATAAGCAATGCCTGTGTCTGCTACCAATACATATACTTCTTTTTCAGGTTGTAGTGCATGATTTTCTGCATGCCAGATCCTTCATACTTCTAAATTTGTAATGAATGGTGCTACGGTTTTTTCTACATTGCTCTTTTTTATCTAGTGTGCTTTTATTTAATATACACTGCAAATGTGTCTCCTAACAGTAGCTAAACGCTAGCTGACAGCATCTTATGGTAATGTGGCAAATAATAAGACCACTTTGTTATCAAAAAATAATTTAAAATACATAAAGAAGAATTCATTATAATCTGTTATAAAAGCAATAAGAAAAGGAAGACAGCATTTCATAAGGCCATAAAACATGCCTCATGCAGTTAACCTTACAGCACAATCTAGCTATGAGTAAATGATGCCATAAAATAAGCCTTGCCATCTTTAATTGCTTAATTAACACTGTATTTTGAAACAGAATTTTAATACAAGGTGTTGCTAAGCACCAGAGAGATTCACCTGAGATAAAATTTAGGTGACTGAAGTAATTTCTGATGTGTTTACAACAGACCTCATGTTAGCCTTTCCTACAGTGGTTATTTACAAGGATCAGATTCAGCTCCCGATGCAGCCAGCTTCTGCGGGGCTTAGAGACGCTTCACTGATGTGCCAGGGGTCAATTAAGTTGACATTCCCCATTAAACATCCCAAAGCACTCCCTTGAGACTTGCTTACCCTGATGGTATTGCTGTGTCCATCAGATGGTGTATCAGAGGAGCGTTGAGCCTGGCCAGCCCCCCGAGACCCCCAGGAGCTGCAGGGGCTCCACTTTGGCAAAGGCCACGCTCACAAGATTGCCCTTTCTCTGCAAAGCGCCCTAAGAGACAGTCTGAGATCGCGGGGTGGACCTGAGCAGGGTGGCAGTGCTTTTCCTCCATGCCACGCTCCTCTGGAGGTGTTGGTTGTTGTTTCATCCCCTTCCCTGTGACTCTGAAGAGCTGTAAATCTGATCGCTAATTGAGGGCACTTTTAAAATGCAGTCATGGGATTGGGGGGAACCCAAACGACTGCTGCCGCTAAGACATACGATGGTATGTGCTCAATAGTAGCCTGGGTTGCAGAGCTGCTGCCCTCCTGGGTCACGTATCTGGGAGAGTGATATTGTCAGCATGAAACCATGTGGATATTTTTAGATGAATATTTATTTATTTATCCGCTGTGCCACCGTGGGACACTATCCACAGTGACCCAGCGACAGACCCATTAGCGCCTGAGCAGGGAGAAGCAGTACACAGATAAATAGTCTTCAAGTGTGGAGTGGTGTGTTGTGAAGCTTAATTAATGTTTGTAAAGTGCTATGGGATCTTTTCAGAAAAGGAGCTCTGTGTGTCTATGCTTTTATTATTGTATTTACATAACCCTGCAGTGATGCTAGTACTAAGCTGGAATCTAAAGAAGCGTTATGGCTTGCAAGGGCTATGTAATATAGGACAGAAAGAAGTCATGCTTACTTTCTTTTTTTTTTCTTTGCTAGATATACTTTCGGCCACTGTAGGCAGTCCAGGGCATGGTGAAGCACTGAGAGACTGTGAAAAAGAGCATCAGTCTGCATTAAACCTGTTGCATTTTATGATATTCCTATTCAGTAGATACAGTTCCCAAGTGACGCAGAATCATACATCAACTTCATTAACTTCTGTGGCAGATTAGATACAATCTATGGATTTATAGGTGACACTCTCACAGATGGTGACTGATAGAACATTCTTTTCACTGGTGGTTTAATGTTACTTTGTCATCTGAAATTAAGCAAATAAATTAGCTATAAATTTTATGTGAAAGTGAAATGCAGCTGTAATAAGAATAGGATGCATAGGTCTTGCAAAAATAAATGCGAAGTAACAAATTCAACAGTGTAGTTTAGACTATCATTTTACAACTTATGCTGTGTTTGCTCCAGTTCTGCAATTCCTACTTGTTCAAGCCACTTATGAAGTAATGTCTCGCTGAGGGTTAAAGGATTGTTGCAGAAAATAGATAATTCTATTTATTTATTTATTTATAATAGTGACATCATTACAGACTTGCAATAGTAAAATTGACCAAAGTTACGTTCCTATGTTCTAGAAATCCTGGAAGATTTTTTGATACCTATCCTCATCCATGCTGAAGCCATGAAATAATTTTTCAGGCTGGTGTTCCCTTCCTGCTCTGTGAATAGCTACCACAAGAGCTTACCCGGCTGGTGGCTGCACAAAGGCTCAAGCTCTACCTGCCTATGTCCAGGGACAGTCTATAGAAAAATGCAAATCCACTTTTTTCCCAGTTTCTCTTATTGAGGCAGTTCTGCTTAAAAGGAATGGTTTTATATCAGATAAAACCATACTAGCAGTTAGAGCTCTATTAAGAAACACAGAGGTGTAAGTTCTAGTATTTGGGAATCCCTGAAGTATAGGCAGGGTCTGAATTGTCATGTCTTCTCTTCCACATGTGCCTGCATAGCTGGGTACATCAGAAATTCTCTGAAAACCTGTTGTAAACATGAAAACTCCAGAAAGCATCGAGGAGCCCAAGAGGAGCGTTGCTTCTATAACAAGTCCCCTTACTTGCTCTCTGCCTGCCACAAAGGCTTCTTGTAGACACGCACTTGAGGCCAAAATAAAAGTACAGTAGTAATATCATAATGTTTTTCTACCACTGCACAGTACTCACCATAAATTGATAAATGGTGGGGAAAAAAAAAAAGGTACAAAATCCTATATTTTCTTTGGACTGCATGAAACCTACAGAAATCACAGCATGATGCTAAAGTTATTTTTCTTACAGTTAAAAATGAATATTCTCCTATGTTGCTCTTGGAAACACATTCAAAAGGAAAATGTTTGGATGGAAGACTTTACAAATAATTATTTGTTTTCCTGAAAGACACACTATGCAATCTAAGCAAATAGAAATAGCAATCCTGAAATAGCAAGTATTGTTTCTATTTGTGCTGCTTCATCAGCTAAACCACTTTATGATACTGTTTCTTTATCAAAGAGACATTTAAATCAAGGAAATTATTTTTAATACTAGGGCAGAAATTAATTTCATGCATCTGCTAGCAAATGCCTACTATCAAAAACTGAGTAAACAAACATTTGCACATCTGCTCCTACTATATGAAAACAGAATCTCAAATTATAAAGGAAGTTAGGCTTTGCTTTTTCAATTTTTTAATAATGTAGTTTGCCACTTAAAATATTGCGAAGTGCGAAGGGAGTACAGAACATATGTTTGTATCCAAGGTGAGGCAGAAAAATGTCCTTGATGAGGGTACCATGAACCCTCAGTGGGAGCTACTGCTTTTTAGTTTATTGTATTAGTATTTTAGTTTACTATTTGAGCGAGTCCAAGTCCTGCACATGCGGTTGCTTGTAGAAGTGTCTCCAAGGCTGTTCGCCATCTTGCTTTCTAGCAATTGAGTAGAAGAAACTGAGGCAGAAAGTGAGTGTGGGTCCGGCTGCTCTCATTATTTGGAATGTCATGTTGCTGTCCTTTTAGAGAGACTACTACATTGTCTGCTCTTCGACTTTGACAGGTTGTAGCCATAAACCTGGAAAATTCCCGGGGCAAGAAGGCAGAGGAACTTCTACTGCTCGAAACGAAAGTGAGGCATAAGCAGCAGGCTTGTGCTATTCCTGTTCTGAATGTTTTAAGACCTTTCTAGGTTTTTCTGTGACTATTGCAGCCATCTTTTGAGTGGAAGAAAGGTATCATGTGAGTAGGAACGTATCAAGAAATGTTAGCGCAGGCTGATGTAAAGTTATGTATAGCAGGTGCTTCTTTGCTATTTTATTCTCTTTCATAAAATACAGGATGCTGAAATTAAGCTTTGGGGCCGTCAGTCCTCCTCGGGAAGCTGTGTATCGCGATTTAACATCAACCATCACCAAACAAGTGTGCTGGAAAATTCTACTTTACTGATTTGAACAGAAAATATTAATGCCAGTGTTCTCCATAATAAGTCAAAGCTTGTAAGTTGTATGATTTCTTAGGAGCTGGACAGTGGGACAACTCATCAGTGCGGTTGATGGTCCAGCCCACCATGAGCTGCACATTGGTCCATGCCTGGCCTGTGTCCTGTCCCATCAGCTCCTAGTCCTGCTGCCCACCGGAGCCAAGCCAGCCTCTGACAAAGGGGGGATCCAGAAGCAAGGATCCATGCTGAGAAGGGAAAGGAAAGAACTTGATTAAGAACAGTTAAGGGCTTTTTGCATATATGTGGTAAATAGAAATCACTGTTAGACTTAGTGTATCAACATGCCATCTGTCTGGTACCTCAGCTGTACGAGGTTGAGAGAACAGAGGACAATTACTCAGCAGATAAAAATACTTTTATGATAGTCTGCATGAAGGAAGACAGAAGATCAGATGGACGAGTCTGGGGCTGGTGTCAGGGCTTAGACCTTTTATTTTCTAGATACAAGTAATAATCTCATTAGGCCAGACTGAATGCGATAGTTCGTCTCTTGAGAGAACTGAGCACTGTTGTCTAAAAGGACTCGTATGTTGGGAAGTTTTGGCTTTAGCCCCACTGCCACTGCTTTCTCAAGTGTCAGATGATAAGGGCTACACTTTAGACTACATGGTAGAGTGGGAAAGGGTCTCTGAAGAAGAAAGCTTTGCATATGTACTTATACACTGTGTACTGAATAGAAAATAAATATCCTTCAGCTGTACTTTTACTGATGCAGAGTATTTTGGATGGTGTTTATAATCCATGAATAGCCATAGAGGCACCAGAAAAGATGTGGTTGTCTATATAGGAAGGATTGTGCTAGACATCTGATTACATGCTATAAATAGAGATTGAAATATGTTTTAAGTAGTCTGTGCAAGGCATCATTTAAATCAGTCATAGATGCTCATAAGCAATACTAGCATAATAACATATTTTATCTCTGACAGCGACTGGGAGTTAATTCTCAGGTTGAAGTTGCCTAGATCAGGCTCCTTGCAACATGTCCCAGAAAAATCCTAACAAAGAAAGAACTCTGATGTTGTTCAATAAATTAAGCTGAAGAGCAAATAAAGCCTTTGTAGCAGCAGTTGTGCATAATTAGCTGTGGTCTCCTGGGTACAATCCACCATTTCGGGCCCCTCACGACAAAAAGGACATTGAGCTGCTGGAGTGTGTCCAGAGAAGAGTGACAAAGCTGGTGAAGGGCCTGGAGAAAAAGCCTTACGAGGAGCGGCTGAGGGAGCTGGGGGTGTTTAGTCTGGAGGAGGCTGAGGGGAGACCTTATCGCCCTCTACAACTACCTGAAAGGAGGGTGTAGTGAGGCAGGGGTTGGTCTCTTCTCCCTGGTAACTAGCGATAGGACAGGAGAAAACGGTCTCAAGTTGCGCCAGGGGAGGTTCAGACTGGACAATTAGAAAGAACTTCTTCACTGTTAGATTCGTTAGGCATTGGAACAGGCTCCCCAGGGAGGTGGTGGAGTCACCATCCCTGGAGGTGTTCAAAAAACGTTTAGATGTGGCGCTTTGAGACATAGTTTAGTGGGCATGGTGGCATCGGGTATATGGTTGGACTTGATGATCTTTGAGGTCTCTTCCAACCACTATGATTCTATGATTTAATGGAAATGTGAAAAAAAAAAAAAGGTAAGAAAAAAACACCCCCCCAAATCTAAGCTAACATAAAGCATTAAAGGTAATACTGGTTTTGTATCTTCAAAAGCACAGAGGAGAAAGATTAGGGAACCTGATTCATTATTTTAAGAATAAAACTGGTGCTTTTAAGTCGTACTCAGAAATTCTCCTAGCTTTCTCGTTTTTCTATTGATCTGCATGCCTTCATACAAAACATCACACAAGGTAAATAATGGATCCGAGGTG
>NW_009621335.1:21377-59203 GCF_000690535.1 Cariama cristata | reverse complement strand
ACACAAGTAAGCAGGTAACTAGAGTATTTTGTTTGCCCACTAACTGCAGTAGGAACAATCCTGGTTTCCTTAAAGTCAATGAGAGCTTTAATGTTATCCTTCAGTGGGGCCAAGATTTCACCCTGTAAATTGCTGAGGTAGAGTCTGATGTAAAGCCTGTTGAAGTTGATGGAATTTCTTCCACTGATTTTAATGGGTTTTGCCTCAGGCCCATAATGGACATGATGTTAATATTACATGCTGTGTTGACTCACAATGCTGAGCTCTCATTTTGTTACTTTTAAACAATAAAATACAGTTTGTTAGCAACAAGAAGACAGATCTGTTCTGGGCTGTTGTGAATCCTCTGACTTTGCCTTCGGAGGAATCTGAGGGTACTACATGTGTAGTTTTGAGTTTAACGCCAAAAGCTTATTAGTAGGGGACACCTTGTAGAATAAACTTGCATTTCAACTGTCCTGATTTTGCGTAAGACAAACGAAAAATAGAAAAATGTTTTTCCAAATTAAAGGCACTAAGTCGTAACAGGGAGAAAAAATGTTGGACACAAATCTCTTGAATTAAAATAACTGCCTCTTTGGATGGGTGAAACAGAGCATGGAGTAAATCTCCTCAAATAAAATACCAGCACTCTGGAGGATTAGTTGCATGCTCTATTTCCTTCTTACAAATGTGCCATGGAGCGATGGGCAATCACCCTTATTCTGCCTTAGTGAAGGTGTGCTATCTCTGTGATGCAGATACAGCCAATCATTGTAAACTTGTTGAACGAGGTGCTTTTAAATTGTCATTGCTTATTAAAGATTACAAAGTGATCATAGGGTGAAAAATAATAATTTTTTTTTATTGAGCCAAATGCAACCATGCGCTAGACCAAAAGGTGATGTATTAATTAATTTGGAACCCCTCTTTTAAACCAGCTACACACTGTGTAGGTAAAATTTTTGCATCTTGTTTTATTTACTGATTGGGAACTGGTCTGCTTTGAGAACAAGCTGTCATTACAGCATCCAAGAAAGGAGTTTTATTAACTCTGCAAGGATGTGCAGCTTATTTCTCACTCCATACCTGCTCTGATGTATTGAGGTAAAAGCATATGCCTGATTTACTTCCTTCCTCTCCCTCCTATTCCCCCTTCTTTGCCCACCATCCGAAGCCTTTCCACCTGCACCCAAGATGATTAGTGTTTCAGCAGCTCTCTTTCTAACTTTGCTACCTGCGATGTAGACAGGAGTGCAGAGCATGAGAATGTATATTATTTTAGGCTGAAAAATATGCATGCCTTGTGTGTTGCTTTTGATGGATTATTTGCTGTAAAGTTGGCTCATAAAGACTGATATCAGACAGAAATGCAGAAAAGGCAAAACCAACGACCTGAGTGAGGAACATGTCTTCAATTGGTGGTCTGGCTTGTAGTCACAAAAAAGTCTCGGGTTGGTTTGTGCCAAGGTTTTCGCAAAAAATGAGGTGAGCGAAAGATACTAGCCCACTTGGCAGAGGGGTGCAGAAGGCTTGGAGGTAGGTAAGAGCAAGCCAGGAGTAACTTTGTCCCTGAGATAATAAGAAATGCCAACTGTTGCATGTCTGCTTTGAGGGCAAAAGAAAAACAGCCTGTACATTCAATTTTTGGTTCGTTTAAGTCTGTCCAAGTCATATGAACCTTGGAAAAAAATGTCCTCATCCTTATTTGTAGAAGATACTCTGTCACAGTTTAAATTATTCTTCCTTTCCCCCTGAAGAAAACCTGTAATTGACACTACAAGCATTTCTGGTGTGCTAGAGGGACGGTGGTGACTGGTGACTTTAACTCAGACGATCAGACTGGGCTCTATCATAAGGAAAAGTTGGGCAAAACACTTAGGAAACATGACAGGGGAGTGAGGGTGTACTGTCTGCTGCTTTAATACCCATGAACATTGTATCCATAGCCTGAATATTAATCCCTGACGCATTTAATATTTACCTGAAACCGCAAAAGACATCAACATGGAATAAAATGAAGCTCTTCTAAGTAGCTTGAGGATTAAGAAACCAAATAATGGCAAGGTCTTGTAAATATCTTGTAACCATTTATTACAAGTCAGGAATTCAGGTTAGTGTTTATGCTTAAACCTATTCCAAATATTGTTTAGGTAAGAACTGAAACTTCAGGTAAAACATGGTGAATTTACGGACCTGTATTGCAGAGCATGTATTTGTAAAAATACAAGCAGAATTGGAAGGACGAGAGAAGGGTTGTAACTAGATATTTTTAATTCTGTATAGGCAAATATACTTTAAAATAATTCCGATTAAATTCTAAAATGCTAAAATTCTGAGTAAAAGGCTGATTTCTGCTGAAAGTAATTCTGCATAGCCACATCAGCAGGGCTGCTTTCTGAGTATGGACTGGGCTCTGGCGTGCAACCTGCGCCTCCACCTCCCAGGATGAAGGAGAAGTAGCGAGGATCTGTTACAAGGAGGAGAAACACATTGCAAGGGGAATATGTCTGTTCTGCTAAGTAGAGAGCAGCTAAGGGAGATACTTCAGCTACCAGTACCCATTCCTGGTTGAAAAGAAGTGAGTGCCACAAGTAACCTTGGCCATGTCCAAGTCCTACCACTAGTTCTCCATGGTGTCCGGCTTCCTGCCGAGACCTTCATGGAAACTCAGAAGCTCTGGGGACTCTATTCAGGAAGGAAACAGCCTTATCTTGCATTTTTTGCAACTGCTAATCAAGGAGTGAGGTTTCTGTCTGTCATCAGATGGAGGTCAACACCGCTTGCAAACCTCCAGTCATTTCTCTACTCAGGTAGTATCTTCTCCTTCTTAATGCCTCTGCATTAGAAGATGATTATAACCAAACAGGTAAATCTACAGCTGCTGTCACTGTCTTTTCAGGCTAAATGGCACATTATTTTGTAGTATATCTGTAGATTCATTTTGGAGGGATATGAAAACCAAACTCATGTAGAAAACAGGAATCTGCTACAAAATTTAGTACACCGTAGGTATATTACATAAAACTTGACCTTTACATGAAACAAAAGCAGAAAAACTCAATGAGAACAAGGCAGAGAACGTCATTTGTCACTATATAAGCCCTTGCTGTGATAAGCCCTTGCTGTGCCCACAGCTTGAGCAGGCTGTGCTGTTTTGATTCCTGCATCTTGAGAAGGACACAGTGGAGTCAGAGACGTTACCAAGAAAGGTAAGTAAAATGATCAAGGAGTGGAGCAGCAGGCTTAGGAGGGGAAACTGGAGAGGCTGCAATGCCTCAGTTTGGAGAGGAGAAGCCTGAGCAGTGTGATTGAGCTTCACAGACCCATAAGGTGAGGGTGAAGTTTCCAATAGATTGCACTTTTTTTTTCTTTCTCTCTGTATGTGTTTTAGACACTTTAACATTTTCCTGTTTTGCACTTTACATATTCATAGATTGTACATACAATTTTTTTCTTAAAAGAGAACTTGCGTACTTAGAGGCAGTGATTCTGAGTAGTTGAATTCAATGCTCTTTTTATGGTAAAATAAGGGCCTGTGAAGAATAGTACTTAAAGAAAGAAACTGTGAAGACATCAGTACATTATCTGTCTCTAAGATCTGACCTCATGGCGAGGCAGCTAAGCCCATCCAGCAATTAAATGATTTTGCTCTATGAAAGTCTTTGGAAATAGATTTTATCTTTTTTCCTCAGGAACATATACAGAGCAGAGAAATTGATTTTGGGGAAGAAAATAAGTTCCATAGTGTAAATTATGTTAATTGCTGAGTAAAATGCCAATATTGTCGGTATTTAGGCCAAGTTAATGTTGAGATGCTATGCTAGAACTCCTGCCATCTTGTAGCTAAATACATATCGGAACAGATTTAAGCAGCAGTTTAATGTGGGTGGGTTTTTTTCCCCAGAAAATGGGATTGAATTTTAGAAAAAATGATTGCATATGGAATGTTAGATTAGTTACTTGACCCATTTAACTCACCCAGTATTATTCTAGGTACTTTCTTTCACCCCCTATGGAGCTCTCATCCTGCTTTCTCCAGCCAAGGAAAATGCATGGAGAACTTTCATGAGATGTTGATCTGGGAGGGAAAGCAGGATGAGGTTCCTCCTGATCACTGCCGCTTCCTGGAAACACAAACTGAGAGAGAAGGTTGAACCATGGGAGAAGGTGACAGAGTGGGCAAAAAAAAGCATCAAATCAACCAGTCTTGATTTGCAAACATAAACCTTGCCAAATAATTTAGTGCACAAGTTGGATCAGCTTTTAGGGGATATAACTTGTGTAACTTAGATTTATGTAACTTGTAATTCAAACTGACACTGACTTTGCCAGCATTGCAAGGGTCATTTTGTGCTGTTCTTGAGCAATCTCTACAATGAACAAACCATCACTCATGCAATAGATTTAGTGTTTGCAACTGACATTTTGTTGAAAGAATAGCTTTAATTTGGCGGGGGGGCGGGGGGGGAGGGGGAAGATTATCATAGCAAAACCCAAAACTTTTCTTTGGTGGTAGTTGAAATCTTCTTTGTGTCTCTTGGTGTTTATGAGGGCGGTGCCTGAGTTTCAGAATTTTGTTCCAAATTCGTGTTTGCGTTTTGTATCCCCTTTGAGGAACTGGAGCCAAAAAACCAACTGCTAATGTTTAGTGCTGTCCTGCACCACTGGTTTTTGTCATTTGAGGATTGAAAAGGATTTTCTTCTTTTTTGGCATCTGTACACATGGCACGCGCTCCTTACACTCACAGGACTTGATTTATATAGCAAAATTAGCAGAACTGAGTCCAAGCTAAAAGATGAGAAAAAAATAAATAAATCAAATATTGATGAAAGGAGCCCTTAGTTTTCCCAGAAAGTTTATCTGGAGCACTGCCGTGTTCCTTTAATCCTCATGCCCAAAGCGTATGCAAAGCAACAACTGGGATGGAAATGGTTATTCAGCTCAGAGAGCGGGGATGGTGAAACCTCCCTTCGGTCCCCACCACCATGCCCCAGCAGCTCTCCTGCAGCTCAGCTCTGCAGTTCATCGTGGCTGCTTACCAATGGGACTTTTTTTTTTTGGATTGCTAATTCCTTTTTAAGTGTCTAAATGCAATCTAGTTAATCTACAATAAAAACTTACATCCATTTATTTCTGGTGGAGCTTACTCCTGTTCGTATTGTTGGTCACGGGCAAAAGTGCCATGCCAAGTAATGGGAACCAGATCAGGGACTAAACTATCATTAGTGATTCCAAGGAAACATTTTCAAAGTGCAATGATTGGGGTCTTTTTTCCTTTTCAGTTCTAACTTGGTTTGATTCTTTTTTTTTTTTTTTTTTTTTTTAATGTGAGGAATTTACAGTTTCTACACCAAACTAAAAAATACAGTATGTGCTCAGGTCTGAAGATTACAGTGATTTTCCATTTTTCATCCTCTGAAGTCAGTGCCTCTTTCTGGTACACCACTTCCTCCTCTGGTTCAGTTTTCTCAGAAAGGTCATAACATCCAGACTCATGGTATTTTGTATTGTAGGAGTTCTTGTAGGATTTTTGTTTCAGGTTTTGGTAATTTTTAAAAAGGAATGGAAAATGAAATTGCGTTTGCTCTTTCATCCTCAGATTTGCATATCTCATAGAAGGCTATATCCCATAAATTATGTTCCAGGAAATCTGTGCTTAATGTCACATGTGGAAGGGTGCACAAAAGGTAGCCTGCCTGTCAGATTTCAATGCAGATCCGTACTAATTCGTACAGAAAGAGCTCAGAAGTGAAGGCCATCTTCTCGGAGACACAACTTTCCTAGAGCCCAGTGGGGTGGGATTTCACCCAAAACTGGGTGACAGCAAGTACAGAATTGACCCAGGAGCTATTCTTTGTCACCCAGGACTTTTTTGAACTCAGCCTTCCTGGTGAAAATCAAATAAGTCACACACATTTTGAAGTCTAGTACTAACACTCATGTATACGTTTTGTGAGCTCTACTACAGAATTTTACAGATGCCCGCAGAGGTGTCCAGCGCATTTCTGAGGAGGCTGAGGTGTATGTATTTGGATTAATATTTTATGCATATTTAGATAGCAGTGTATATTCCTGTGTTTCAGGAAAGCTGGGAGCACAGTTTATTAGAAGTATTTGGTAATACAGTATTTATTGAGGGAACCAAACCAATTCTGAGGTTCTTGTCTGTAAACAATCAGAATATATATATCTAAAAATTGTTGTACTTATACAGCTTAATTTATCAGAATAACGTAAGGAACTATGCAATTAATAACGCTGTTTATTAGAGTGTTATAATCAAAATAAGGTTCATATAAGAGCAGCAGTGTAAATGTAATAAGAATGATAGGTATGTATTGACATGCCTGAGAAAGACTGGTAGAAAAAAAGGCCTACATTTGGGGAAAAAAACTACGTAAAAGCTGCTGAGAAAAATAGATGACTTTTTAAAAGTCTCAGAACAAATATATTTGTCTGCTTATGGAGAATATTAGTGGTGAGGTATAACTCTGAAGTTATTTTGCACCATTGTTCTGAGCTCCTGGTTCCAAACCATGCTGCACCTTATAAATCCCAGCTTTTGTATGCATCATGCAGTAGCAAAATCAACAGTGTTTAAACCATAAAGCCATTGATTTAATTTTATGTAACACATAAGTAGGTATGTAATTGCACAGAATGGAAATGAGCATTTGACAACTTAAAATAGGAGCAGAGTTCTGCAAAGGATGCTAATTAGATATTATGGAAGTTGCTTATTCTATTAATAACTTTTAAATGGTCAGTGTGCCCTCAAAGTAGCTTTCTTGACAGCTACAATAACAAGGCTGAACTATTATGAAATGTTCTTTAGTCGTATTACTGTCACTGTACCGGTATGATCAAGGCGAGAGGATGCTGCCCAGGTGGCATTAATCACTGTGTTAATGGAAACATTCCCCTGCAGAGATGTGAAAGGTGGTTAGAGATGTGCCGAGGTGAGACTGCAGCAGCTCCCCAGTCAACTCAAGCAGCTTTAATTTAACCCTCTTTTAGATTAGCTGGAATAAGTCTTAATTTAGGATAATGGAAAGTTCATATTAATAATGATTAATATTAAATCCCCCCCCCCCCTTTTTTTTTCTATTGAAAACTGGTGTGTGAGATACCTTCACAGGGGTTTAGTCTTTCTTAAAAAGCATTGGGAATATGTTGTTGAATGAGAGAGAATTAGGAAGGTTGAGAGCATTAGGAATAAACTGTTGCTGTGACAGAGGTCCCACGTATGGAAATACGTTTCACAGGCCATGATGAATAGCTACCTTTGTGTCTAGAAAAAGAGAAAAGTGCTTCATAAGATAAGTATTCCTTAATAGGAAAAGCACCAAATGTAGTTATCTCTTTTTTTTTCTTTTTTTTTTTTTTTTATGACACCACTTTAGCTAGGCTTCTGAATTATTACCATTATACAGTGCTGATCTAGTGGACAGGACAAAGGACCTAGAAAAATCCTGAATGTGTAAAATAAAGACAACACATTTCTGTAAGTTATTTCACCTCTGAAATTAAAGAATTTCTCTGTCTCCCAAATCCTAACTGTATATTGCTTATCAGATTTTGGCTGTCTTAGATGGGAGTCCAGAAACTTTGATCTATGCGTTTGTCATTTCCAGAGCTGCTATTGTGTCTTACTCTTTAGGACTGAAAATAAAGGGAATAGAGAAACCACAGTTTTGGCAGGATGTAGTAGTCTTGTACAGTAACCTAAATTAAAATAAAGTATGTTCACACTTTAACTGCTATTCCAGCAATTACTCTGTGCAGGGCACAAACAGGAAAAGCAGCTACAAATTGTTTATTGTGGCTCTATCACATTGTACACTGGATTTGAACTGCACATCATTACTGAAATGTGAACCTTTGCGTATCATACTGTTGTTTGAAGAATTTATCAACACTGACAGTATTGTCTTCACTATTTAGGTCAGTCCCAACTACATCACTTTACCTTTTGTAGATTGTTTGGTAATCAGTTTGAGAGCTCTGTTAAACACAACGTGAAGTTCATTGTCATCTGGCAAAACCCCAAACTGCATATTTGAATTTGGCTGTGCTGGGAGAAGAATGCGCATCCTTTCATCCACCAAGGAAGCTCAAAACAAGACAATTTGCCAATTTTCATATCCAGCCAGAAAAGGAATTAAAAATATGCAGTATCATGAGATGGCTAAATTAAAAAAAAAAAAAACATTTTCCCGTGTAAATTGGAAGTCCAGACTGTTCACTTGAAACATTGCAGCTGCCACATCAATAACCAATGAGAGAAATCTCAGTCTGTGCTTCCAAAATGAATCAATCCTTCATATTGATCCAACTAAGAACAGAGAAAATATGTTTGAGGGGGGTTTTAATTATTTTTTTTTCCTTACCGCTAAGTGATCTGCATTTACATCAGCTATATTATTCATGTGGTTGCTTGCCTTATTTGTTGTTAGGAATGCATTTTAAGATATTAAATACTTGCAAAGTGTTAAAAATTTGACAGAATTGTAGCTATAGAAATTAGCACTTTTCAGCCCTCTTGAAGGAGCCCGTAACACCTGAACTCCCAGTGTAGAGGCAAAGCCTAGCCATAGCACAGGTAACACGAAGACTGTAGAGATGCACAGAAGAATGAATGAACTGGAAAGGGAGGAAGAAAATGTAGGCATGTTACAGGATCTTGCTGATTGATCCCGTGATGGAGAGATGCCAGTGCTGCTGATAGCCTTTAGGTACTGCTTGGAGCCAGCCTAGTAAGTTATTTTTCTAATGAATGTATGGGATAGATTATAATCAGTTAAATCCCCTTTGGAAAGAGAAATAGGCCAAAACCTGTAGTGTCCATAGTCTAACAAAAGGGTTGTAAAGGCCTTTTAAAACTCTGTCGTCCCAACGCCTGCTCCTGTTCCCCGTCCACCTCGGCACTTGGCGGGGTGGCTGCTCTCTGTACCTCTCTGACTCGTTTTGCTCCTTAGACCTTTTGACCTTCCTCTTAATTTCTTCCTTTCTAGGAACCCCTAGTTTAAATTTGGGGAGTTTAAATTTTGAGAGTTGGGTTACCGGTGTTGCTCTGTGGATATTTTGGACTGAATATTGTCTGTCCTACAGCTACTGCTGCCACCAGCATTAATTCTTGCAACAATTCACCTTGGGGTAGTCGCAGATGAAATGATATGTGTTTCTGATGCACACAGAATTCTTCAGAAAGGAACCGCACTAAATATTGAATCTGAAATATAACCAGAAGCTTCCAAATCACTAAACAGAAGTGAAGACCTGTTTAAATGTAGGTGTTGGCAGAGAGGATTGATTTGAGCTTCAGCCCATACGGTGTTTGGTTTCAGATGGTGTCCTCTGTCTGATTTAACATGAAGAAAGCAACTAAATTCCTTTCAAGCAATTTCAAGTATTCAGCAAGACAAAATATCTTATACTCTATAGAAATATCTGATTCTGGTTAGAAATTAGTTAATTCTAATATCTGAATTCCTTTTTCTAAATTAATATTGTAACTTTGCCCTCATTATTGGTAACAAAATACACAGTTGTTCTTAGCATCTGACTAGGTTCTCGGCCTCAGTGCTATCCTTGTGGTGAGGATTTCAACTGTCTAAGTCTCTTTGGAAGAAATACCTTTTCTGGTTTGTAACCTTTCAACTTCACACACTGCCCCCAAATTCTCACATCACAAGACTAGAGGACAGGATTCCACCATTCGTCTGTTGTTAGTAAATCTGTATATTTTAATTATGTCTTCTTGCATTTACCTCCTCTCTGAGGTAAACAATTTTACTTCACTAGAAAAGTTTTCCATGTCGATAATGATTCTTGCCTCTTTCCGAAAGCCATTTAGTCCAGTAGGATGCTTTCTGAGATGATGATAGGTACTGAGCACCATGTTTCAGATGGCAAGAGTGAATTGGGGATTTATATAATGACATTATAATCTTTTCTGTATTATTCTTCATCCTACTTATGTGTCCTAATGTTTTGTTTGCTGTTTCAGCTGACACTACATGTTGGAGAGAGGTCTGCTCTTAGCTGCTGAAAATGATGCCCATCATTTTCCTGGGTTGCTGTAAGTAATGTTGAAACTCATAAGGGGATCTGGGTAGTTCAGACTTTCCTCTCCTGTATGCATTACTTTGTATTTCTTAGCATTCGGTTTCTTTTGCGATCTTGCTGAATATTAATTTAGGCTGGCTCTTCATGGGGAAGCTCGGGAATGCAGACCTGACAGCATTTGCATTTTGGTAATAGTGTTTCATTTCCACATTGGATGTGGCTCACTCTTAGTGTTTTCATATGTCTATCATATAACTTATGCCAAATGTTCATTTTAAGTAATTTTAACTGGCTAGTAGGATATTTTAAATTTATTTTTAAACGTTTCTGCTGGCATAGTGTAATTTGTGGGAGGCAGACAATTTTCTAAATCAAAGTGGAATTCCTGTGCCGGTACATATTATATTTCCCTTAATACCTAGAGAGTGCATGAAGTTATATCTTATTACAGTTGAGTACCAAAGGGAAGTATAATACTTGGAAACATATATAAATAGGGTATATTTTAATTCAAGCTTCACGAAATAAGATTTTAAGCTTTGATTTTTATTATTACAATACTTTTAGTTTATATATATATATATTTAGCTGTTATCCATTTAGATTTTTGAAAATTGTATTTCAAAGCACTTTTTGTACCTGTAAGGACCAAACATAATGATTTTTGGATTCCAATGAAAAATATATTGAAGGACTATTTATTGTCAGGATGAGGTCTGACTTGCAGGAAGACTGGGCAGGTGTGTGTATTTTGCGCTGAAATACACTTTACTTGACACGGTGCGATTGTGGCCATGAAGCCAATGTGTGCACTATGAATTACTGCTCTTGCTTTGCAGAATCGATCCCCCATTAAGTACTCTGCATTGTATTTATGTCTATCCTGTGCCACCCGACATACGTTTTGCTCTGGCAGGATATGTGCAAATTTGGAACTGCATTTCCTGAGCCCTGGGCTCTTCGGCAAGTTCTCCTGATTGTTTGTCACTGCCTTGCTATCCATAGCATGAATCTCCTCCTCCCGTACTGTGCCTTTTTTTGTTATCAGCAATCATGGTTAAGCCAGCAGTAGCAACCCCACCAGTAGCTAGTCTGTTCCTGGTTGCACTGGAAGGGAGCTGTAAAAGCAAAAGATGATCATATCAACTACTTTGTTTTGGAAGAGCTTCTCTTGCATCAGCCTCATTTGGTACGATGCTGCTCCAGAGTTCAGGAAAGAGATTCAGCGCTCTGCAAAGATGGCAGATAATGGCAAGGATGGAAAAAATACCTTTGGGGTTTCAGGATAATGAAAAGTATCAAGGGAATGAACAAACGGATCTTCTTGTAGACCTGCAACGCCAGCATCCCCCTATGAAGTTTCCTCACCTTCAGAAGCACGGGGCTATCACTGCCCTCTGGAGCTTGCCACTGCTGATAACCTGCAGTCGGTGGACGCCAGTCACCTATTGAAAACAGACACGATGGAGGGGACTGAGGGCTATGATCAAGGTGTATTGGGTGCATGTTGTATAGCTTGACAGCCTATGGGAGGATGATCTGCAGTCTATGAGATTCCCAAAATTCAGTGGAGTAATTAACAGGACGCTGTTTGTCTAATTATTGTCCCGCATGCAATTCCTCAAGGTCCGTCAACAGAAGGAGTATTTCTCTGTTGTCCTTTAGGCTTGATTGATGTCTTGTTATCAGTGTTCCCTGTGCCATTCCAGGGGTCTTTGCTAATTCTGCACTGTGCTGGATGATGAGAGCTGCATTGTAGAGATCTACTTTATGGCTAAGGTGTGCCATGCTGTTGGTGGGTGTGTTTGAAAGATAAAGGATGCATTGCAATGACTTATAATCAAGCTGGAACGGAGGGTCGTGCACCCAGCCACACAAAAAGCCACAGTGGTACCGGGAGCCAAATGTCACCCTCTGGCACACACTCGGCTCCACTGGTGCTGGTGTCCCCAGCTTGGTGGCACCCGGGGCCATATCCTCCAGACCCCAGCGATGGACCTGCGAAGACCCCCCTGCACGGCGTGACCGACACAGTTTGTGTTCGGTGTTGTGTCACAGCGGCAGCATCTGGGTAGGTGGCAAGGGCTTCCCAGCCTGCGGAGAAAGGCGCAGGTGAAGGCTGTTTTGAATTCCCCTTCTGCCTTTTAATGACACTGTGAATGATAAATTACAAGTTTATTCTAGGTGTCTGAATGTTTCAGGCTTATAGTGAGTGTTAAAATACTGTCTCGAATGCTGTCAAGAGAAGGTGTTAATATAAAGATTTTGCGTGAGTGCATAACATGCGATTTTTGCGATGTGTGCATGAGAAACAGAGGAGAGTGTTGTGTTTCTGTGGTACTAAAGCAAAGCAGACAAATTCAGAACGGTACTCCAGTAAATACAAAATATTAACGATCAGCTCCACTGCATTGTTAGTGTCTGACTTTCCATTTCTCTATACCCATGAATTCTTCATGCCTCCTAAAAAGTTCAAAAAATGTTTCGGTAAGAAACTTTCCCGAAGTGTTTTATTAAAATCATGTTCCTACTGACACATTGATGAAGTTCTTCTCTAGTGGAAGCTCCAATGATTTTAATTTTATCAGGAAAATACATGAAAATCAAGCAGGAGAAAAACCATCAAACTCTAATAAATCTTTTAAAACAAATTAAGGTGATGACTGAGCTGACATATTCAATTTTCAATAAAAAAAGCTTTTCAGCAAGCCACAGGCATTACTCAGAGACTTAAATCTGCAAAACCAGTATTCTACTTGTTTGTTTGCACTTGAGTGCATTAAATCAACTGGGTGGCTGACCTGTAAAGCACGGCACTGCCCACACTCCAGCACAGGGCAGCTCAGTGGTTCCCAATGCTGGAAGTTTCTTATGAGTAACAGATGAAGATAAAACAATGACTTTTCAGTGAACTTTCTGTACACAAATGATGTGAAGTTTCACTTTTGGCTCATCTGCAATTCAGATAATTAATGATAAGGTGTAGGATTTGTGTAGCGAAAGCATATTTAAAGAACTATATGTATGTGTTCATACATAATTCTCCATTGAATAGTGCCAAATGTACCCTAGGAGACCTCTGTTTGTTGCTTGCTCATTAAACATGCAAATACTGGGGAAAAAAAACCCCACAATCCTAGCTGGAAAACTTCCTTCCTCCAAGTTTCCCATTTAAGGAGAATACAGGATAGCATTCTATAGAAATAATATTAACCATGTTAACCATTAAATTAGAAAGTAGAGTACTGGTCCAAGTATTTCACTGCACAGACAGCAGCACTGTGTGAAAAATCTCCTTGTTGGGTCCTCTGTGGACCTGAAGGGAGATGTACCTATGGAAACTATGATTTAAGACGGGTAATGTTGGTTCGTATGTCTACCACTGCTTAGAGACTGAAGAGCTAGTCATTTCTGTCCTCTCGGATTCTCCTGCCTAAGGGCTCATTCCAATTTCAACTAACAGTCAAAGATAAAAACCATGTCAATCATGTCTCTCTATTGTGTTTTCTTCATTTCTTTCTTTGTGGTATGTCACCATTTTTCGTATTGTAAGCTAAGGGATATTTCTTTGTCTGAGTGCCTAATGACTGAATAAACTCCAGAAAATAATATGCTGATTTCCTAATAATAGCAGCAATTAATCCTCTGACTTTACTAGTAGTCTTAGCTTGATGTGTTTCTGATTAATTTGGCAGCGTTTTTTCAATCATGAAGCAATTTAAAAATACCCTTCAAGGTCTAGCAAGTGGTGTACACTGGATGCTACAATTTTTATAGTTTAGTTTTATTCAGTTTTTGATGATTTGTGGATCCTGCCCGGCACTCCACCTTTGAATCTATACCTCATTGCCTTCAAAGCTTGTGCTGCTGTTTTTATAATGAAATAATTAATATCGGTGACAAAAAATGCAAGGCATGAATAAGCCAAAAAGTGGGTTATGACCTCTAATTAAAGTGAGTATGTTAGTCCAAAAGAAGTTTCTCTTTTATAATTATTCAACCGTATTGTACTTTTTATGAGCATCTCGTGTGGAACAACAAGAGCAGAAGGTGGAATGTTGCTGATTGCTAAAAAGCTGTACTCCTTGAGGCACTTCAACTTTTTACAGGTAAACTTTATACAGTTTCTTGTGTGTAGGACATAAATCTTTACTGGAGGTGGTCTGTCAGTATCAGCATCATAAAAATGACTGTTGAATATTCCTGGTAATTTGCGGCGTGCTTCGAAGGTCAGCCATTAGCTGTCAGAGAGGTTGAACAGCATACAGCATCGGTACCGATTTATTTGGGAAATTCTGCCTGGTTAAATGGCTGTCAAGCATGACAGCTGCATTTATAGCAAGAGTTAATGTTTGAGAATTTGTCAGGACTCTCTGACTTTCCTGACCTAATCTTGAATTTAGTCACATATTTTCATTTTTAGTGGGCACAAGACTAATGTGTCACACGGATGGATTGGTTCTTGTTTTTCATATTAATGGGCCTGTTCCCACATGATGCTGATTTTGTTGCTATTGATGTACTCTGGGCCCATCCTGTTAACTGGATAGTCCTGTAATGAAGGCATTGGTTTTAAAGCCCTGTAGAACAGGGGTAATATAAAGTTCCTCAAGAATTACTGTGGAGTTATAAGGATTAGGCAAATGTTCAATCACTGCAATTCCAAAGTCCATGTCATAATTAAAAGGAAGAAAAGGTACACCCAATTAATATCAGTTCCACAAAAGAGGCTTTCACTAAGATGTTTTATTTTATCATACAGCATTTCAGCTATATGATTTGTTGACATCTAAGGTTATCTTAAAAGTACACCAGTTCCTCCTTTATGAATATGCTGATTGTCTGTTATAAATCCATCTTGCTCCAGGTTAAGAGAATTTGTTATGTATCAGAAGTTCTGTATACATTCTCATTTGTTACCGGCACAATTTTTTTCCTCTCTTTAGAAGGACATGCAATTTGTCAGCAAGGAAACATTTTCTCAAAATAATTTAATTGGAAGGGAAAAAAGGCACTCTCTTCTCTTTTTTACTCCAACAAAATGAGCGTCCGTGATTTTGCTTTGTGAAGCGTGGCACAATGTTTTGCACTCAGCTGTGGACTCAGTTTCGTTTTATCCCGTCTACAAAGCTACTGCTGCTTTGGAGTTACATCTCAGAGCTCTCTGTCCCACACCCCCACTTGTTATTTTGTTGTTGGAGTTAAATTTGAGTTTGATGGTTCAGTGTTTTAAAATCAGAAGTAAACTATGAGCTGGAAGAGCCTCCCTTCCCAAACTGATGCTGAACTTGAAAGTGCCGAAAGTTGAGTTGTCTGTCACTGCTTTGAATTATCTTTTTATGTGTAACTCTCATTTTAGTTGTGTCTGCTAACAGGTAGCGCCCTGTGTTTTGTAAATTGTATGCGTTGTATTTAAGTAGCTGCAGGCGAGATGGAGGAAAAAAGAAGAAAAAAGCAAGCTGAACATTAACGGCTTGAAATAGGTTGAATGCTAGATGTATTACTAATGCTACCTTCATAGCCCAGTGCTAAAGCTGTTCTGTAGCTAATGTTACCAAAATTGCCTGGTGGTTAGTCATCCTGTGTCTCTGCTGGGATAGCTCAGGGACAGACCCCCACCTTCCCCCTACTCCTTCTCCTCCCAGTGAGATCCCATCTGCTTCGAAGGATGTAGTTAAGGAGGGAAAAGGGGGAAAAAATAAGATACCCTCACCCGGTGCCTATAGGTCTCTAAACCACAGCATCTCTGCTCAGGAGGTTTAGTGGTGCTGCAACCCATGGTGATCGCTGACTCTATTGGGTATCAGCATCATGAGAGATTTCATATGATCACCCTCACTAGTATCCCAATGGCGAAATCTAGAAATGGTTGTGGAACTGGGGCCTTGGGCATGGCCACCGACTCTTCCAGACCATGCCACACGGGTGCCATGTTGAAGCTCCCTGCCCAGTGAAGGTTAGTTTTTACAGCTGCTTCTCCATTCTGCAATTTCTTCTAGAAATATTTATGAGATGGTCTGCATTTCATGCTCTGTTTTTCATCAAAGTTTATCTCAGCTTACAGAAAATGATATAGTTACTGAATAAGTGGAAAGTTGTTACTGCCTCACCCATACCTCTCAAGTTACTGTTGACAGCTTCCTTCAGCCTTTGCCTACAGTCAAATTGGTTGTGCACTTGCTTTGTCCTGAGACAAAGAGTTAGCTAGAGGAGAGAGGATAAATAACTGTAAAACACCTTGGCACAGAGCCTCAGGATGGTCCAGGTTGTTCTGAGAGGCAAGGCAAGAAGCAACTCATGATCAGGGCAACTCTTTATTGTTTTAACGCTGTTGCTATGTCTTCTCCTTCTCTACCCAGTCTCTCTCCTCGTGAGGACACAACAGGCAGATTGTGGACATCAGTCTTTTAGTTGGATGGGCTGATCTGATACTGAGGACCACTAACACTCATAAGCCTGTGGCTTAAATCACTAAAAGCCCTAGTTCCTTTTCATGCTAGATTTTACAGATACTAATGAGTGATTCCTAAACCACATTTATTGTACATGTTATAATCTTTGTTAAATAAGGGCATTTGTTACTTTTATTGTATTTATACTGAAAAAACCTACCCTAAAGGAGAAGCAAGCTGGGTAAAACATGAAAAAAAATATTGCTGAAATATAACAACTATTCATGAACATACTGTTCTTTATAGCAAAGGAAATAACAAGAATTAACTTCCTTGAGGTATGTGTGACTGATTTTCTTTCTGAATGTTTTTTTTTACCTGAAATTTCCATGTATTCCTTAGATTTTAGGTACATTGCTTAATCTTGTATTTGTTTCTCAGTGTTTAATTAGTGAAAGTTGCATGGTTCTCCTGTAATAACTCAGTTAGGCTTTAGCATTCTTGTTTAATTGGAACTTAATGTCTAGTTATAGAACATTAAAAACCCTAAATCTGAATAGCATCAGCTTTTCTAAGGTTTCTGAGCAGTTAAGAACAAAAATCTGAAAACAAATGTTATTGTTCATAAAGAATAAACTATGAACACCCCATTTTTACACTTAATCTGAATGATTAAATACCACATGCAACTTTATTACAATTTAACATAGGGCAGATACATCTTCTTTTGATGAGCTGATAAGCAAGTTTTAAAAGCCATACTTGTAAATCTGTTGTATAGATTTTAAGAACCACAACAAAGTTCTAGATAGACTAATTCTTTGTATAGAAAAATATACAAACTGGCCACATAATAAAACCCTAATAAACTGCCAATTAGGTTTCTCATGCCATATTCCTCGGACCAAGCAGAGAGTTAAAATTTACACTGAAAATTAAAAAGAAATAAAAAAAAAGGAAGGCAAACTGTAACTAGGGAAGAAAAATCTTTAAAGACTAATTAATGAATTTTGGTGAGAATTTATCCTTTTCAATATTTTTAATTTCAGAACTTACTAATGCCCACCTTCGTGTTGGCATTACACAGGTTAGATGGCCCATGTGAACACCAGCCTGTCCTGCAGCCCTCCCATGTTCAGTCGCCCCTCACTCTGCCCAAAGGGAGAAACTGCCTGTGAAGTTTTCAACATCTAAACTTTTTCCAAGTTGCAGATTCCCTGCTATGATAGCAAGAAAACACTTCTGGGATTTTGTGTGTCTTGAAATATTAATGATTAATCAGCACTTTGAGCTGATATATCCAGAAGGATATTTATCTGCAACATATTCTCAAAGTTATTTCATCCTGTTATTATCACATTAAGGCCATTCATTATTGTGAGTTATCATAGGATCTAGTTTGAAGTGACCCTATGTTTAGCTTTTTTCCACTGTTGTTTGTTAAAATATAATGTATGACATGTACTGGAAATGTGTCGTTTAGCATCCCTTCACTGGGCTGATCAATATGGCATTTGCAAGAGAATATCAGTTTTGATTACCAAATTGTCTGTGTTCAAGTTTGTGCATATTGTGAAAAATGGAGACACTGAAAGAGGTGGCTTATGAGTTTTTATGCTTTCAAATCTAATCGTATTTTTAGACACGGCATTAAACATTGAAGGTTGGATATATCACAAACCCCGGCCCGTTCCATTTGCAGTAATAATCCTCCTTGATTAAGAGTTATAGTTAGATTATGCCAGAGATCAGAAATAATTTCTCAGTGGAGTGACATTTATATCATTTTCTTTAAACAAGTAGGAATTATCCCCATTCAAATGAAAATGAATGTAATGTTTGCATCCTTCTATTTCTTTAAATACTTACTCCTTATCCATAGTCTTATTTCTGCAGGAAATAGTATTTTATGGCTTTATTTTAAAATATAGCAGTGTGAAGGATTATTATAGTTCTATCTACAAAATGTGAGGCTACTGTTTTCTTTGCAGTATAATGTCAAATTGCTGTTGTGTATTTGTTAGTTATGGTTAGTAAAATACATTTTTTTCCCAGCTTTCTGAAAGTTAGAATTACAAATATTTGTATAATAGTAATGCATGTAAAGGAAAAACTTGTACAATTTTTGCCTATTAGCTGAAAGGTCTACAAGAGAAGCAGAAGATTCATATGAGGAAAGCAGAAGATTCAGTCTAATTGATACTTTAAGACTTTTTAAAACTCACTATGAAATCAATAGGAAAATTTCCTCGGGCTCTAAAGGGAGTTTGGTTAGATCCTGGGAATAAATAAGTAAATAAATATATGAGAAATTAAGATAACTAGATTTAGTAACATGCAGCATCATTTGCTCAGGAGGGCGTCTTATTTCTTCTGATCCAGAGGAATGAAAAGACAGGGCAGTCAGTAGCACCCAGGCCAGAAGTCATCACCAACCACTTCTGCAAGCTGTTTGAGAAACGCACCCGATTTTTTGTTACCATGTCTGTGCTCCTGAAAGTGGGAAAAACATCAAAGTAATAGGCTGTTAGAGCTCTGCTAGCTAAGCTGGTAGTTTGAACGGCTGGTGGATAAGTCACGCTAATGTATTTTTATTGTGTGAGCTTTTGGCTGTGATTGTAGCAAACAATATGAAGCAAAGGGGTAAATATCCAGAGCGCTGGAGTAACCACGTCTGCCAGCGATGTAATCACACGTAATCTAATAACCTGACATGTTGCTGCCTGGGAAAACAGTCAGATGGAAGTTGGATGCCAGGAAGAGTGCCATGAAATTGGACTGCTTGGCGTTAAACCAAGTATTCAGCACGACTCTGCCCAAGCGAGAGAGAGACAAATCTACGAGAGGGAACAGGAGAGAAGTAGTCTTTGTGAAAAGAAAAAATAACCTGAAACAAAGGAGTGTGACTTACCTTGGTTATGAGAGTAGTTTTGCAATAAATTATGGTTTCGTCAGGCAGAAGTGACGTGTTTTGACTGTTCTGATTATTCTGGAGTTGTTTTTTAATAGTATTTTTAACTTTTCACTGTGGCACATCAATAAAGCTTGCAGGAGATGGGAACGTTTTGGAAGTGCCATTGCCACATGGTAGCTCTGTGACAATATAACTGGTAGCAGACGTGGCTATAGTATTCTGTTTATAGACAGTGCAAATAAATCAAGCATGGGTCAAAAATACATCAGACAGGCTATTCCAAACAGATGTACATCCCCAAAAAGCAAACCTAGTGATTATTTAATATTAATCTTTTCTAAAACAGGAATTTACTAATTTTCAAACCCTTCTTTATTCTACACTAAAATTTATTTATTGGTATTCACAAGATATTGCACAAGTTCCTAAGACTTCACAACTAAACTTGAATGTTAGCGTTTAAAATCTTTTCCAACTGCTAAATGTGTTGCACGCATTTTAAAATTTTGTATTAAGGCACCATAAGATCCATAAAGTGCTTAAAATAATTAAACTGTACAGAAAAGCTATGGCAACTAATTAGTTTGCCTCAAATGTGATGATTTTTCATGTATCCAAAATGCACAGCAGAAGAGGACATTCCAGGTAATTATTCTTAGTCTCAATGGACTTTTTTCATATGTACAATTGGTTAGTTAATAGTAATTAAACATTTATTCGATGTAAGTATTCAGTAATCTGACGATAAGTATTTTTTTTTCCTTTCCCACGTACTCCAGTGTGACAGTGAGAAAAAATAATGTCAAACCATTGCTCTTTTTAAAGAGTCACTATCTTTTTGTTAATTGTCTGATGAGAAAAATGTTTTCATCTCACAAAAGACATTTCTCATGCTCTTTTTCTTGTGCATGGATCTTTTGTGGGGCAGCAATCTTACCTTGACCTGTAACAAAGCTTTTGAACTTCTCTCTCTATGCAGAATTGTTCAAATACCTTCTCTTCAAAGTTATGCATTTTATTGAGTGGCAGAAACTTCAGAATTCAAAAAACTAAATTTCATTGCCTGTGTTCAAACCTAATACCATCTGTATAAAAAAATTTAGGATTTATTTTTCATGATGTATTGCTCAACTTTTATGTGTCTGGATGTGCAGCATTAGCAGAACATTAAAAGTAGTTTTACAACAATTGATAAGTAGTTTTACACCTTTCTGGGAGGAGGTAGTAGATGATTAGAGGAACTGACTCTGATTACTCTTTCAGCACAAGTCACCTGCCCTGTGGAGCTGCACATCGGAGTGTGCAGCGCTATGTAGTCTGTATGTTGCGTTTCTGAACTCTTGCATTTGAAAATGAGTAAATACTATGTGAATTCAATGAGTAGTAGAAGTACGTGACTGGTATTTACTCTTTGACTTCATGGACTTTTTACTTTTGTATATACGGCTGTTTAGGTATTTAGGTATAAATTCTTAGTGAATTTAATAACAACCAGAATGTAAATGGTAAATTAAATTAATTGCTCTGTAGTAAAAACCCACAAACACATTCCTTCCATCAAGGTTTAATATAACACAATTAAAAAATAGGATAAAACTCCTCCCTTTGTCTTAATAGGCATGTTAAATTGGCTATTTCCTCCTAAGAAAAAACATGCTTGGAAACAAACCCCACAATGTTTAGGAACGGGAAAAGAGTGATTTCTTGTCCCCTGCTATTTGTAATCTGTGATTAAATGGTGTGAAATGGGGCTAAGCCTTCATGTTAGTACGTCTGAGCACTTCCTCCTCCCCTGTGCAGTCAAAATATGTCTGGAACAAAAGTAGAGCATGGCAGTACTAATCTTCATTTTCTCCATAGCGTTAGAAAATCTTTTATAGTAATGTAAACTCTAAACAAAGCCTGTCATTTGTTTAATCTCACAAAGCTCTAACTCTTACAGAAGTGGGGATTAAAAGAAAGAAAATCTAATTATATGTATGTCCCACATTACATGGTAAAAGTAGTTGGAAGACATCTTTCTGTCTCCACGCATAAAGTTAATTTCCTGGGTCCTTTTCTTGTATATACATTTGATTGAATTTTCAAAAGTTGAAATCCTAGTGATTAGAGATTAGGCTGAAGAGTTTAGCTGATACTCAGACAGATAAATTATCAAAAATGCTTACAGTGACCCTAAAAAAACATGTTAGGCACTACTTTGCTATTGTTATACATGAATTTCATTGCTCATGTTACCCATACAGTGAGCTAAGAAATTTCACGGAAAACCTTCTTTCTCAGTATATTGAGCAGTGGGTATGGTGAATGCATGTGTTGTGGACACAGGTATATAAATGCACGATGACAACTCCGTATGAACACGTATCACTTCTGAGCTCCTGCTGCACCGCGCTGATCCCTGTGCACCAGAACACCGTGTGTGCGACCGGTCCCACGTTGTCCTCTCCTAGGAGGAGCTGCCTGCACAGCGGAGGATGGACTATGTCATTACATCTGATTTCTTTACTGTACGTGGGTGAGTTTCCATGATTTAAGACTGTAATCGGAACTACCCTCCAGTTGTTCTGCTCCATTATGTACTTACATATTTAATCACATCCTGGTGAGGCAAAAACACATAGCTGCCCATGCTCCTGCATGACTACATTGAAGAGATGGAGAGATCGTGTCCTGCCATTTATGCAGCACAAATAAAAGCAGTACTATGAATAAAAGCTTAATTCTGAAGTTCTTGAAGTCTTAGCACGTTGTCAGATGTGATCATAACTTCAACTTGTTTACCAGTTCAATTTGGAAATGTTCCATGTTGCAAAGGTATCACCTCCTTTCCTTTAATTCTCATGTTATGCAGCCTAGGATAAATATATTTTCTTGACTCTTGATTTTTACTTGTATCAGAATAAATGGGAAAACACATTGCTGTCATATTATCTAGGTAAACTTCTTTTCCCAGTGGAATTGCAAATACCTACGATTAAGTAAAATGTGCTGTAAATAAAGCCTTGGCTGAAGCAACGTTATAAAACAGATGATTATTGTTTTATTAAGAGTGAAAGAGATGTGCACACAAGTCGTCATAGAGGCACACAAGCAATAAGAAAGGAAGGTTTGAGAATCCGAAGGCAGCTGGAAGCAGAGGTGTATATGGAATGGGGAATACCTACTGAAATGAAAGGTCATTTTCTATATTATATATATAGTGAACCTTAGGGCTATAAAGTACTGAAGAGATCTAATGGTGAGTCAGAAAATAAAATAAAATGGAAGTAAGTATTGCAAGAAACTAGGCAAACAGTAAAATAACTGAGGGTCACCAAATATTTGGGAAGAGCGATAGAATGACAGACCTAGTAGATTACATGATGCAGAGCTTGAGCAACCATAGGTTGCAAGACTGGCATTCAAACCCTCTTTGGGGGCACGTTGGCTGTGGGGGTGGGAGTGGGTTCTTGGGCAGGGAATGGTGGAGCCAGTCCTTTGGGTAATACGTAGCTTCTAGAGGTTAATGGAGATTTCTTTTTTAAGAGATACCCACATTGAATTTGTTCATTTTCTTACTATTAATTTAGATGTAGAATAAGTGTATCCTTAGCTGACTAATTCTTTACAACCGAAGCTGTGTTCCTTGCTTATATTCTAGTTCACAAGATGGGGCTGTGGGATCCTCCTCGTTACTGCAGTACTAACAGCACAATAACAGGGCTGTTTCAAGGGCCGTCAGAATTTTGTCTCCGGTGTCAGATGCACTTGACAGCCTTGCCTTGCAAAGCTGTGGCTTTGATTAAAAAAATAAAGCAAAAGGATAAAACAGCAGGACCTGTTCCCACGGTTTGAAAAAAAAAATGAATCTACTTGGCTGTCCAGTGGGTAATACTAGAATTTAGTAAGGGAAGTCTGTTATGGTATGGAAATACTGGAGCGTTGTCTTAGTGTTTCCATTTACAGAAGACATAAATGTTCTAATACAAAATGAAACTCTTGGCAGCAATATATTCATATAGAGAAATATGTTACAGTTAATAACTCTTTTATGCAAAGTATTTGTTTTATTATTAATAATTGTTAACATTTCCCAATCCATTCAGCTACTCTTTTCCAGTTTGTGGTAATGATTCAAGTCATGTAAGTTTGTATCTTTTGTTTACCTGAGCCACTTTTCTAAGTAACTGGGCTTTTTCAATAATTTATTTGTAGAACACTTTAATCGCCAATACCTCTATTCCCATGTCACATATTGTATCCTTTTTTTTATTTTTTCAGTGGAATAAAAACATTTTAAATTGAAATTTGAAATTACCATAATCACTATATGTAGGTAAATTCAGTAATTAGTAGTGTTTCTGTAAATAATTTGGCTCTGTTGTTCCTCATCATATAGCAGATGCTCACAATAGAGTTGTTCTACTGCAGGTACTATCTAATGATAGGAAAGTACTTGCTTTCGATTAGGTAATTGTACCCATTAATTAAACTCCATTTAATTGCAAAACATTCTATTTAAACCATGTTGCGGAAAATATTTCTTAATATATAAATGACTTGTTTGGGTGAATAATTCAACTGCATATTGTTTATTAATAATTCACAGACAAGATGTTCCTGTAATTTCCCCAATAGCACTCTTAGCTGATAGGCTCTACTATTTCATGGCATTTTGCTCTTAAAGAGGCTGCTGCTCTGCTAGTGTAATTGGCAGAGCCCCGTTGACTTCAGTGGAGCTTCAGCAATTCTTACCAGCATTTATTTGCATCATTAAAGGCATTTAAAAATCTGATCTTGTAAAGAACAGATGATGTGGTATTAAAAGAAAGTCAAGATTTCAAATGAAAAATCCTTTTAAAGTCATCAGGGGAGGGAAAACCACTTTTCTTGGCTTTTCCTCTTTCTTCCGTCATGCGAGAGGTTGGAGACTTGGTGCCAGGGGCTCAAGGCACCCACATGCTGTTGGCATTCATGGGGGGTCCCGTCCTCCTCCCGATGGCTCGCCTGTCTCCTGCCACTGAAGCTGCCCAAGAGCATCTGGGAAGGTTCTCTTTGCCCAGCAGAAAGTTTGCTCCAAAGTAATGAGTGCATACATTTGTTATCGCCCTATCAACAAGCTATAATCTGAATTATTGGTTTATCTAAATGTTTACCATTTTTAAGAACAAATTTGTTCATGATGCTTTCCTACTCATTAAAATAGGAAAGTAATAAAACTGTTTTCCTGTTGAAAAAGTTGTTTCTAATTATTTATTTCTTCTTTCAGTGCTCCACTAATAAGGCTTCATGATCTTTGAATTTCTGAATGTAGTTATCTTATTTAGAGGCACATATGAAGTGACTAATTTAAGCTGTAGAAAATTGAATAGTAGCATTTTAATTTTTAATTACTTTCTAATATGTGCTGAAAAAAGGATCCACAGAATAATGCCAAGTAGAGTAAAGTGGGTTTCCGAGTGCTCAATCATGCATGGCCAAAAACCCTCAAAACATTTTCCTAAAGCTAAGCACTTACCCACAATTATGTTTAGTTATCTTACTAATAGACTTAGTTCTCAACGAGTTGTAAATTCAGTTTTCCCTTTGAGCACATATCAATATATATGACCATAATATATGCAATATATGCACCACTCTAAGGTCATTCATTAGACTTGAGCTACACTCAGGCTTACAAGAAATAAGCAAATTTGTGGTGATGCAGAAGAATGATGGTTGCTAATAAAAATGTGAGAATCCAAAATCCCGTATATTTTAACAGTTAGAGGGAAGTTTCCTGAGGCAGAGTTCAGTTGCAGTGCAAGTTACTACACTCCACCCTGTGTGCTGGTTTTCACTGGGGCAGAGTTAATTTTCCTCACAGTAGCTGGTATGGGGCTGTGTTTTGGATTTGTGCTGGAAACTGCGTTGATAACACCGGGATGTTTTTGTTATTGCTGAGCAGGGCTTACACAGAGCCAAGGCCTTTTCTGCCTCTCACCCCACCCCACCTGTGAGGAGGCTTGGGGGGGCATAAGGAGTTGGGAGGAGACACGGCCGGGACAGCTGACCCCAGTGACCCAAGGGATATCCCATACTGTATGATGTCATGCTCAGCATATAAAGTGGGGAAAGGAGAAAGAAGTGGGGGACATTTGGAGTGAATCTGTTTTTCTTCCCAAGTCACTGTTATGGGTGATGGAGCCCTGCTTTCCCAGGGATGGCTGAACACCTGCCTGCCCCTGGGAAGTGGGGAATTAATTCCTTGCTTTGCTTTGCTTGTGTGCGTGGCTTTTGCTTTCCCTATTAAACTGTCTTTATCTCAACTCATGAGTTTTCTCACTTTCACTCTATTCTCTCCCCCATCCCACTGTGAGGGGAGGGAGCGAGCGGCTGGGTGGGACTGAGTTGCTGGCTGGGGTTAAACCACAACACCCTATAATAATTGTTAGTGCTACTACAGGGTTCATAGTTCAGCCTCATGATGTGGTAATGAGCCAGCATGGCATAAATATGAAAACAGTGTAAATAAATATCTAAAGTACTATGGTAGAGAGACAGAAACTATGATCACATACATAATGTCCAGATTCAGAGGCACTCCCCAAAGAGCAAAAGAGTTTCTGTTGCTTAAAATGGCGTAAAAAGGTAAATTGTCTTGCATGGGCATCATGCTTCTCTGATTTAAGAGCTGTTTAGCTCACTGTCTAAAAGGCTAGTTCCATTTTTTGCCCACGTGATTCACCCAGAGTGCAGGAAGCTGTGAGAGATAAAAATCTTGTAGAACTGTTGACACTATTTTATTTTGGATTTGATGCACAAGTCTGCCAAGTAGCACAGATGCTTAATGCACTCAATTTGTGAAGGAGATTTTAATCTTCACAAGTACACATCTTTTCACTTTCAGTCACTGACTGTCCTATGTGAGAAGGAGAATTATTCAGCATGGCTGAGGACACTAAACAAACTTAAAAGAAGCCTCCAGGCCCTGAGATGGGCACTAATGGATCTTGAGGTTTGACTATGAATGTACCTGGTATACAAGTGTATAACTTGCCTGTTTATTTCAGTAAATCACCCCTGGGTGTAAGGCAAATAGCTTGACAAGACTGCAAAATGTCATAAGAAAGGCAGTGGTTCTGAATGATCAGGATTGAAATGCAGCTTCTGAGAGGAGTCAGGACTTGTTTCATGGCTGGGGAAGCTGGAGTGCAAAGGTGAGGTGAATTCTCCTCCTAGCATCAGCCTCTTTTTGTATTTGTGTGTGTGTATGTATCTATGTGTGCAAGCTCATCCATGTTCATCTCTGTGTCATATGCCAATCACATTTTTTTGTTTCATGTAACAACTCCTGTTAGGCCAACAGATACTGTTCTACAGGAAGAGGATGGACATATAACAGCATCAGGAAGGAGGGAGAAATCTCACGGAGAGAGAAAAAAAATTAAGGGGAGCACATTCTCTAAGTTCTGGGTTGAGATTTTAATGGGTTTGGGGTTTTGTTTTTTAGGTGTTAGTGAATTCTGCTATGATCCCATATGAATATTTTTTTTTTCTTGGCTACTGGTTGCTATAGCAAATATATCTTTCTTTGGGACATTGCTGAAATAACATCAGTGGGTCTGTTCTCCAGCATCATTCCACTTGCTTTCCCTAATGGCCACATCGCCATCCTCTAATAGTGTGGTTTCTATATTTATGGGTTAGCTCATGACATTTCGTACACTTTTCAGTGTTAGCATTTGATTCGTAGTTAGAGATTTGAGTGTGCATTCTGCATAATGAAGGAAGCTGGCTAGTGGGACGTGTGACCTTTGCAAACTTAAGAAAGGTCCCTGGCAAGGAATCTCTAATAAAAGTATCTCCAAGCTCTGTAGGTTCATGAGCCCAAGGCGAGAGTGAGCACTGTTAAATTATTGAAAGGCAAGGAACAAAATATAGGCACACAGCAATACCGTGTGGGGACTGAAATGTAGCTAAAAAAAAAAAAAAAAAAGCTGTTAGATAGGTTTTATTTGTGAGACTTATTGCATGAATATTGCATTGCTAAAAGACAGTCTGACCTCAGCAGTTCTTTCCATATCTTCCTCTTTCTTTTGGTCATTTTACTTATTCTCTTCCTCTCTGAAATTTTCTGGTAGCATTTTTGGAAGTGATAAAAGCACTGGGTTGTGATGATGAGGTTTCCTAATTACTCAGTGGCCGTATAACACGCCAGCCCAATTCAGGTTGATGTTATAGATAGGGGCATTCATTCCACCCAACGCATGCTGAGAGTTGCCTTCATGGCAACCGTCTCTCTCGTTACAGCAGCCTTCTCAGATCTCCCTGATTGTATTGGTTTGCATTTGGGAATTGCTGTTACTTGTGGGTATTTAATTCTGCGGTTCAGATTCGCAAAGCAGATTGGTACTTCTGGGCAAAAGACAGTAAAACTTTGGTGGGACTGTTTGCAAATGAAAGGTTTGCAGCACCTGTTGATTGAAAGCTCATCCAAAATCCAGTGAGGTCAATGGACTGACTGTCAGTGACTTCCGCAGGATTTGGATAAAGCCCATGGTGCATTTATTGTAGCTGTAATAGCTAAAATGGTGAATTGACCTCAAGGATCTTCCCTCCTCCTCTCAGGCTGAATAATGGCATTTGTTTGGCTGTATACTGACAATGATGAAAGCATTACTCAGATTATATTTGATTTAATGAGCATCATGTAATTAAAACCAAAAACCCTTCTGAGAAAGTATTGCAAGTAACAGGTGGAACTCCTAGAAACACAAGTGGTGGATGCTTATCCCATTATAGGGGACAAGCTTCTCTAAAATCGATGTGTTCAGAGCCAGAGCTCTCGTAATTATCATTTTTTGACTGATTTCTGATCCAGAGCATAGATCTAGATTGACATGACCTAGCTGCATCATTAAAACCCATAACGGAGTGCTTGCTAAACCAGGATACTTGCATGTAATGCTAGTGAATAGCAAAGGAGCTGCTGTTAAGATGTTTCATATATTGCATAAGCTCTAGGGATAAAGCCTATTTAAATGGCCACAGGTTACGCAGTGCTTCGCATTCCTTTTTCCTGGTGCATGACCGAGGATCTTGCCCACTATGCAAGTGCAAATGAATATAATCATCATCACTATCATTGAGGATTTTCTGCTTAGCTTGCCCAGTCCTCAGTTCTGAAATACACTCAGACTTAAATGGCTTGTGTAACAACTATGAAAAGTGGTTCTTAGGGCTGCAGATACAATCCATTTGTAATATTGCTATTTAGGTTGCTCTACTTGTGCTGCATCACACCGTTTCTTTGAAGGAACAAGTTGTTATGGCTGCCTTTATATGCATAACTCCAAAAAGGTTTGTGGAAATAATACAGATAAGCTAACACGCCTCATAGAAAAAATCCAATGTTTATAATAGCTCAAGAACATTCATATTTGTATTTCACATTTTATTTGTACACAGTGGGTAGAATTGATTTCATGCCGGACTTGGTGCTTTAGCTGCGCTATCTTCACTCTTGCAGGGAGAAAAAGCATTTTAATGGAAGCAGATACTGTTGTTCGCTTACAGGGGATTTGTTATGTTAGTGTCAATTTAAAAAGAAAAGCAAGTGGAATGGGAAGTTCAGTGGTGAGACAGGAAACCTCTTTGTCTGTCTTTGAATTCTGGGCAAAATCACTACAAACAGTAATACCTGCTCTCGGGAGCAGTTTATGGGCTCTGAGTTGCAGCTTAGTGCGTGGAGCGATGCAGGGTCAGGGCACCGGGGAGATGGGAAGCAGAGGCACCGTCTGCTCCGGGGCACACGCGTACAGCTGGAGCAGGCTCGGGAAGCTTTGCTCTGCGGCTCCGGCCGACACGGACCTCCCACACCAGGAGGAAGCACAGGAAGGGGCTGCTGCGGGGAGATGCCTGAGCCAGGATCCCCTGTTTTTAGTCTTCAGGTGTTGCAACAAGACAAGGAGCGTGGACCGTCTTCTGCATCTGATGTCCACTGTCAGTCTGGTTAGTGCACTTGTACATCTCTGGAGCATCTCTTCAGCCTGGCAGGAGGAACGGGATCAAATCCACCCAGGAAGCATCTGGGAGACTGGTAGAGAAGAGGATGAGCGATGCTTATAAATACCTTAAGGGTGGGTGTCAAGAGGATGGGGCCAGACTCTTTTCAGTGGTTCCCAGCAACAGGTTAAGGGGTGACGGGCACAAACTGAAGCTCTGGAAGTTCCACCTGAACATGAGGAAGAACTTCTGTACTGTGAGGGTGGTGGAGCACTGGCACAGGCTGCCCAGAGAGGTTGTGGAGTCTCCTTCTCCGGAGATACTCCAAACCCGCCTGGACGTGATCCTGTGCAACTGCTGTAGGTGACCCTGCTTTGGCAGGGGGTTGGACTGGATGGTCTCCAGAGGGCCCTGCCAACCCCCACCGGTCTGGGATTCTGTAATGTGGGCTCGCTCGCTTGCTCTGGGTGATAAGAGTGCCCTAAGCTTGAGAACAAAATACAAGTGAACCAATTGCCAGCTGTAGCCCTTCATGCATAATGTCATAGGCAATAGAAAAAAAGCAAACATGTATTTGAGTTGTGAAAGGTACGTCATGTTCCGGAGATGATTAAAAATACGTAATAAATACTTACCTGGAGGGACTTGTAAGTGGAAGCCCTAGCAGGAGTGCATCAAGGGCCTTTATGCCAAATGATTTTGTAATGGCTGAGGAAGAAATTATTTATTAGTTCGTCAAACATAAAGGAATAGTTAATGATAACATACATTATAATCTTTATTGTGGCACATAATTAGCAATCTCTGCTTCTGTCTCGGTGCAGTTGCTGAGCACGACTGGTAGAGTAACAGGTATGATTTATAATAATATTACAAAAAGCATTTTCCTATAAAAATTAGTGAATCCTAGTAGAGAGGAACAGTAAATCCATTTAAGCAAGATTTCAGAGTCTGGTCCTAAAATACTGAATTGTGAATCAGCAACCGTTTGGCTCGGAAAGGTTTGTCTCAGCTGTGCCATTTGCCCAGCATTTGGGCAGTGTCTTCTTGAGCATCGCTGCTGGGTGGAGGGAAGGCTGGGCGCAGTGTGTGTTTTCTCTCTGCCTTGGTCCTTGGTCAGAAGGACCATTCTGGGGATAGGGGTGCTGCTTATCCACTGAGAGTTGTCTGAACATCTCTGCTATGGTGTGACTGCATGAGAGCAGGTAAATTAATTCAGGCTTGCCTGCCTGGGCTGATCAGGAGTACTTCCAGGGGCTTGCCACTTTAGGATATGTGTTACATTCAGCAGACGATCTCTTCTCTGATGCTGGCTGTCAGTAAGTGGTTTTGACTGTGATCTTGCAGGCACTCAAGTTGTTTGAAACAAGAAGGATGGTTGCCCTGTCAGTGAATGCTGACTGCTCAGGCTGGGAAAAGAGAGGAATTTCCATTAGCTTCTGGCAAAGGGTGGGTGTTAGGGCTGCCCTGTAACGACTCCTATTTACAGGGTAGAGGGGAAGCTGTGTGCGTGTGGAGTCCCATCTGCACAGGATAAATCTGGTAGGGTGAGGCTTTATGGAGCAATGAAAATATGGAAATGCAGAGGGTCGAGTTGTGCGCGTGCTGCGTGTAGATGCTTGGGTGCAGAGAAGACCAATTTGGGGCTCAGGAGTTGTGGGTGATCCCAAAGCAGACAACATGAGAGAGATAAGAGAAGCTAAATTTCAAATGCATTGCTGCCAAACTATTTGCCGACCTTAAAACACGTGTTATCTGCAAACCAGCACAGCATATACCTGCTCTATGTGACACATCCTTCACATCTATAGTGGGTTTCAGTTTATGTGCTATAATAAGACATTCAAATTAAGTCTTTGTCTCCAGTCCCGTAGAAAGCTCTTTGCTGAAGTATGTGCCTGTTTCAGACTGTTGGGAGTCACTTTTCTAGCCATAATCATCATTACTGGAGTATTTGAGTTATTCATAACATACATCACATTTCTGTTGAACTTCCTTATCAGGCAGGTAGTACTTTTAGTCCATCTTTTATGTTCTCAAATGAATAGGACAGGGAAGCTATGGACTTCATGACACATTAGATGTCCCAAACCCAAAGATCTGGGCCTTGCAAGGAAACCTCTCGAGCAGGAAATTGAATCTGACCTTTAGATTCAGGTTTTCATCATCTCCTCTGAGGTTTTCTCAAACACTTTTACTGTTGACTACTGAAAATCACTAAGTCATCATATGCTAACATTAATTTAAGGAAGACTGTTAATTACCATATAGAAGTCCATCTCCTTCAGAGTCTACAGCGTGGAGTTCATGCTGAATAAACATTTTGTGTGGTTGTAATTGTATAAGTACAATACTACGACTGCCTAGAATGTAATCAGTGTAATTGAACAGCATTCGTGTTTCTCTTTATTGCATGCTTAAATTCTGTCAAGGTGGCTATTTTTACTTCTTTTGACAGAGTCTAAAATACAGAATTCTGAAGAGATGTTACATACAGGGATAAATAATATGGGGGTTTTGGTCTTTTAAGTGCATTATAGTCCCTTTTGAAAACAGAGCAAAACAAATGCTTAAGTGCTTTCCTGAACTAGGGCTTATGTCAGTTGATCAGAATTTACAAATACTCTGAATTGCTTAAAATATCTCAATATATTTAGGAGCATAGATATAGCACAAATAAATAATGCAGATTATTTGAAAGTATGGCACATCCTAATATGTTTACTATCATTAGGGAAAACGGTACCAGGTAATTAGAAATTCACAAAGAGTATATGCAATTAATGTTATCTGCTTACAACTCACTAATGATTGGGTTTCAGATACACTAATCCACATAGTGCTTACTGGTGCTTTCATTTTTTTCTGAAAATAATAATTGAGATAACTATTTTAAAATTTAAGTAGGGCAATATTTACCTTTGGATTTAAAATTTAGGACTTGTGACACTCAGCACTGTTTTCTGACTGTTTCTGACCTAGAGCAAAGCTTTTACATGTATTCGCTTCCAGCATCTTCATCTTGTTGGTAGGGTTTGTCTTTGCATTCAGCGTTGGCTTGCACAGGGGTGCCCTTCTGGTCCGGGTGTGGGGCTCAGCTAAACAAAGCCAGCTCTAAAGGCTTATGCTTGAAGAGAAATATCTTTTGTCATGAAATGGAGACAACAAAGTCTTTCCCGTCTCCAAAAACACCAATGAAATTCAGTTTTGGAGGCGTGAACAAAGCCAAGAAAGCCAGATCCAGATGAGTGGATCACCTTGTCCCACCACACTGAATTCTGCACCCAGCCCCTCTGGTGTTGGGTTTGATCACGATATTAGACGCTATGTGCATTAGTTAATTTGCTGCATTTTGGAAATGAATTGGGTTTTGATGACTGGTTATGCCTACTGTCAGTATTAGAAGACAAAAAAAAGATGAACAGCAATGTAATTCATCTTATTTACTGGGAGTGTGTGGGCAACTCGGAACTGAAGTACGTTACAAAGAGATTAATATATATTTGGAACAAATGTATTCTACACATCTATATATATTTTTAGGGAAAAAAGCCTTAGTTCCAGCTTGCACCCAATAGAAAAATTCTTACTGTTTTCAGAACCTTTGAAGAAGAACTTAAGTGAATTTAGGAAGATATTTACTTTGTTTTGGAGATGGATGGGATTAAGAGGTCAAACTGGAAAGTAACAGAGCAGAATATAGCCTGAACCTGACAGACCAATCAGTTGTTTTCATAGATTTTTAAGCAAGAAAGTGCCATTATAAACATATTTTCTGACCTCCTGTGTATTGCAAGCTGGGAAATTTAATCCCCGATTCCTGCATTAGAGGAAACTGCTCTGCTCTATTTCATAAAATGGTTGTCGTCTTTGTTTTGTTGGGTAATATTTTACTTTCTCAGGGTGTAGAATATCAGCCATTAGAAAGCTAATTTTGGCTCGGTTTGCTGTAGATTTGTTTTAAACATTTTGATATATATTGTATAAATAAGGGCTTTGTAAAAGAAAACCTACTGAAAACAGTGTAGTCACTGCACAAGTGTGTTTCCATCACTGCACAATGCTTGTCTATAATTTTTTTCCTCTCCAGGTTACAGAGAGCTCTTTCTGTTTGCTCAAGAGCCTGCTCCCACTTGGACCCCTCCTACACCTGGTTTTACCATAAATCCAAAATGAAAATTCTCACTGTAGTGAAATACTCACAAGAGGGACATCACCATTATTAGCGAAGGAATGCCACAAGATGAAGGTAAGGTTCCCTTGCAAAAGTAATGCTTTTTTGAAAAGCCACCTCCAGCTCAAGAAACTGGAGGTAGGAGGTTGGAGTCCTGGCCAAAAGGTAAGTCAGAGGGTAAAATAAGCAGGAGAAATTGCTGAGGAAGGTGTTTTGTAGGGACTATTACATTTTCACATTCATTATAAACATAGAAGTGTGCCCCCCACATTGAGAAAATCTGTGTTTCTGTACATACTGGCACACCTTCAAGTGACTGTTTTTATCTTCCCCCATTTGCTTGAAGCCAGAGAGACGCAATCTCAGAGAGGGATTTAGGCAATTAGACTATTTTATTCAATCACACTATATATTTTTGGATGTAAAGACGCCCGAATTTTCTGTGAAAATATAAATACAAATCGTAGACAATATATTCAGTTCTCTGAATATAGTAAGATGTAGTCAAACACGAAAGACAAAGATTCATTAAATTAAAATGCATTGCCCTGCAAACGCTTGCTTTCTGCAGAGGCTGATTGAAGAGTTTGGTGATTTTGCTGGTTGTTTACATCGGTATATCCACATATCTTGCATGTGGCATGAGCACAGGGTACAGAAGTCCTGCTGCCAGGCCCTGGAGAGCATCAGCTGTCGTCGTGCTGCGGATGACCCTCATGTGGCGCTGAGACCCTACCCAGGCACAGGGGTCAATGGTGGCATTTTCTGTGGAGAAAAGGAGTTCATTTAAACAGCTGCTCTAGGGTTTCACCTTGTAGTAGCATCCTTCAGACTATATCTCAATATTGTGCTTGTCGTGGCAGCAGCAATCCTAGCTGAATTATTTATATGAAAAACGTGTAAAATTATGTTTGGATAAATGGTGTATGATATGTTGCCAACGAGTCAAAAAAAATTGTCTTCCTGTGATAAATGCCTCAGCTGCTTTCTTCATTTCATAGCTGCAACAAAGTCACGCTTCTAGATAATAGAATTCCTCTGCCATTTTGCAGGTATAATGAACTATTGCTTTAGTCTTTAACTTGTGTTTCAAATGCCCTGGCTGCTTTAAAGCTTTTGCAGTTTTGAAATAACACCGCCTCTTGTGGCACTATCAGCTAGACTGCTTAGCTGCTGTGTTGAAACATCGTGTTTTATGTAATCTGATTTGTGCCGCCCAAATTCACGGGAACACTTTGTTCTGCAGCATTTTTGCAATCACTGCTTTATCTTAATTATAATAAGAAGTAATTTGCAAAAGGTATTGAAGTGGAAAAATAAACAAAGTAAAAAGAAATATCTGAGATAAATACATTACCAGAAAGACATATTATTGATGACATTATCAAACATTAACTATTTTGGATTTTTAAATAAGCTTTTCAGCCAAAGCAACATATCGAACTCATTAAAAAATGCCTGTCAAAAAAATAGACAATTACCATTCTGATCCCATGAGGAAAGAATGAAAATGCTAGAAAACATGAGTTTGTTTCACTTGGAATAGTCCAACTAAATACAGAGTAAGAAGTTAAAATTATGTTGTAATTTTTCAGTCCGTGCCACTTTAGCCCAAGGTCAGCAGCTGGCTTTCCAGCGGCAGCACGCGGGGTGTTTGCACGCCTGAGCCCCGATGCAGGATGCTGTTTGCAGAAGATGCTCCACATCTTTCAAATCCAGCGTGGTGCTTGTGCAAGGATCTGCTCTGCACCCACAGGGCTCCTCTCAGACAGTTTTGCAACTATACATCAATTTGTATGGCTCGTTACTGCATATCTCTATGCCCTCACCCAGTTTGGGAGTCTTTCCTATACATCCCTAACTAAATACCCTCCTGAAAAGCTTCATGCTTACAAGCTGAAGAGGTGTTATTCCTTCCGTTATTATAACAGCATCCAGACATCCATGGTAGCTGGGATTGCATATGCAAAGTAGTTTCTTGTAGAGGCAGTAGATCCTTTTGAACAGTTTGGAAGTATGATCTAACCTTCCAATGCACAGAACATAAAACTCTTCTTCAAGAAAGACATTAAACAATACATTTATGTTATATTTTGCTTTTTTTCCTTCCTGTACTTATTATAGGCTGTGACACCTTAGTTTTTGTACATAACAGAATGAATTGACTTGGGAATCCCCAGGCAGCTATATTTGCATTACCACAGACTGGGTAAGGTACAAATTTGCTGTTGTTAAATGATGTACAGTGGTCACTCAATCCATAGAGTTTTATGAAAACTCCTGAAATAGATGACCAGTGCCATGTGTGAGGATTGGCAGAGGAATCTCACAGTATTCTCTTAGAGTATCTGGTAGCTTAATGTTTTGTTTTCCATGTTTTAATTGATTTTTCTCTGGGAGCAGTTTTTGCATTATGAAGCTGGAAAAAAAATCTGAAGTGACATTTTGAGAGTTTACAAGTACATTTCTAAGAGTTTTCATTGTTTTGAAAGAGGTGAGCTGTAAATAGAAAGACCAGCCTGACGCAGAGGAACTCTGGTGTTGACAGCGGAGGGACCAAAGGGGGAGCAGCGAGTGCTGTGTTGCATGCCGTGCTACTACCATCACCACTTAAACCTAACGGTGTGGCGAAGCCAACAATAAAAAAGGAAAAGGTCTGTATATGTATAAATATGTATAAATTTAGCAGAACAATTACGCTGAGTTGTTCTCCATATGACATACTTGAAAAATACAAACTCGGAAAAAAACCCACCCTAAAGAAAGTCAGGAACAGTTCCATTTTTGCAAGAGGTTTTATTTCAGCATCAAATCCAGCAAGTGGGAGCAAAAATCATTACCTGAGGGGTACCTAAGGATATTCTGTTGTTGCATCCCTTTCAGGCTGCTATTTGCTGAGAGCATTTCTGAAGTATGATAAATCATCTCTACACATACATTTTAAAAGCCAGTTTTCTATTCTTTTTGGAGACTATAAATGAGAGAGAAACATGACTGCCCCAAATCTAAGTGCTCCTCAACTATGTAGGCTGTAGATCCATAATCTTCCCTGAGGAATTAATTATAATTCAGTCTTACGTATTGCAGCAAAGAATGTTTTGGGATGCTGTCAGGTTGTCAAGGTTGAGAAAAGTTAGCTGGTTTAGTAACCAGGAGGTGATTAAACTTGTATGCGACTGGTTGGAAATTATCATGGTTCCTTACGTCCCTGAGTTTGTGCTGCCGACCGCAGGGGGTCTGTTTTGGTGCTGGTGCGGTGACTTGGTGGCTCCAAGCTGAGGCCATCGGGCTGAGCCGGGCATGAATGGCAAAGGTCTTTTCTGATGGCTTTATGATGGATGTGAGCACCCACAAACCGGGGCGATAAACCAGAACTGTGGGTGCATTTATGAGGAGGCACCTACAAGTCTGGGGGACCTTACCCAAAGAAAGCTGGGGAGACCCCAACAGATCAGGAAAGCTTAAGCCTGCCTGACACAGTGAAATGTGCAAGGAAGTATGAACGCCAAGTGATTTATTCCTGGCTTATGTTTCCAGGTGAGTTAATAAAAATTCGTTTCAGTTAATCTGCACCTGTTGAGTATTTTCTGTGTGTCTTTGTGGCTGGAATGATGCTTTGGTCATGTATTGGCAATGCTAGCAGAGCTTAAAGCTTCTTATGTCCATGAATTAGAAGAATCAATCTCTTTGAACACGTTCTAAATTGATCTTTGAGTGGACCACATGGCTCTTGGATAAGGTACCCTAGTATTAGTCAATTTGACTTGGAAAGATGATGATTCAAATTAAAACTGAAAGATGACCTATATTGAGCAGCTGCAGTCTGCAGAGTGATTTTTTTTTTTATTTTTTTAATTTTTTTTATTAGTGTGCCGCTCTGTTTGTGAAGTCCTTGCCGTGAATACTAATGCCTGCGCCCAGGGCTGTGTCCAGAATTGCTAACTTGGGCATTTGCATTAACAATCTGTGGTCTGTAATATTGCTTTAATCCTGGCTTCAAATTGCTCAGAATCTATAACACAAAATGCTTCTATATCCTCTAAGAATTTAGTTACATCTAACATAGTTACACAGAGCTGCCTGCTAGTCTGAAGGGTCTAACTTTACTGCATCATTTGCCTTTTCTGTTTTCATAATAGTTTGAATTTAGTATGAAGGTCTTGAAAAAGGTACGGTTGAGATAGAGGTCCTGAATTCCGAAGGGAAGGGGTTGTATTCAGGCACCCAGATGGCAAGGGCGACTTCTTGTGTATAGCTGTCCGTGCCCGGTGGACAATGTGAAATAAAAGCAGTTGCTCTTTGCAGCAGAGTAAATCTCTTCCTTGA